>NW_027467876.1:0-37500 GCF_004210375.1 Tachypleus tridentatus
CTAACAATATTACTTGGTGTATCATTGTCAATAAAGAAATAATAGTACCTGGTGTATCTTTGTCAATAAAGAAACAATAGTACCCTGGTGTATCCTTGTCAATAAAGAAAATGGTAAAACATCTAGTTGTATCCTTGTCAATAAAGAAACAATAGTACCTGGTGTATCCTTGTCAATAAAGAAACAATAGTACCTGGTGTATATGTATCAAAAAGAAAATAATAATACCTGGTGTATCCTTGTCAATAAAGAAACAATAGTACCAGTGTATCCTTGTCGTATAAAGAAACAATAGTACCTGGTGTATCCTTTGTCAATAAAGAAACAATAGTACCTGGTGTATCCTTGTCAAAAAGCAAATAATTATGGGTGTATCTTTCATCAATAAAGAAAACAATAGTTACTTGGTGTATCACTGTCAATAAAGAAACAATAGTACTTGGTGTATCCTTGTCAATAAAGAAACAATAGTACTGGTGTATCTTTGTCAATAAAAAAGTAATAGTACCTGGTGTATCCTTGTCAATAAAGAAACAATAGTACCTGGTGTATCCTTGTCAATAAAAATATAAGTACTGCAATTTGTATCCTTGTCAATAAAGAAAATAATAGTATCTGGTGTATCCTGTCAATAAAAAAGAAACAATAGTATCTGGTGTATTCTGGTCAATAAAGAAACAATAGTTACCTGGTGTATCTCTTGTCAATAAAGAAACAATAGTACTTGGTGTATCCTTGTAATAAAGCAATAGTATCTGGTGTATTCTTGTCAATAAAGAAACAATAGTACCTGGTGGTTATCCTTGTCAATAAAGAAATAATAGTATCTGGTGTATCCTTGTCAATAAAGAAAATGTACCTGAAATATCCTTGTCAATAAAGAAACAATAGTACCTGGTGTATCCTGTTCAATAAAAGAAACAAGCCGGTTATCATTATCAATAAAAAATAATAAAAAAAGTACCTGGTATCCTTGTCAATAAAAAGAAACAATAGTACTGGTTATATCCTTGTCAATAAAAGAAACAATAGTATCAGGTGTATCCTTTATCCAAAAAAGAAACAATAGTACCTGGTGTATCACTTGTCAATAAAAGAAACAATAGTATCTGGTGTATCTTTGTCAATAAAGAAACAATAATATTGGTGTATCCTTGTCAATAAAAAACAATAGTATCTGGTGTATCCTTGTCAATAAAAAACAATACTACTTGGTGTCTTGTCAATAAAAAAAGAAACAATAACGTATCTGGTGTATCCTTGTCAATAAAGAAACAATAGTACCTGGTGTATATTGTCAATAAAGAAGAATAGTACCTGGTGTATCCTTAATCAAAAGAAACAATAGTACCTGGTGTATCTTGTCAATAAAGAAACAATAGTATAGGTGTATTCTGGTCAAATAAAGAAACAATAGTACCTGGTGTATCCTTGTCAATAAAGAAATAATAGTATCTGGTGTATCCTTGTCAATAAAGAAACAATAGTACCTGATGTATTCCTGGTCAATAAAGAAATAATAATTTTCGGTGTATCCTTGTCAATAAAAGAAACAATAGTACTGGTGTATCATTGTCAATAAAGAAATAATAGTACCTGGTGTATCCTTGTCAATAAAGAAACAATAGTACTTGGTGTATCATTGTAAATAAAGAAACAATAGTACTTGGTGTATCATTGTCAATAAAGAAATAATAGTACCTGGTGTATCTTTGTCAATAAAGAAACAATAGTACCTGATGCATCCTTGTCAATAAAATCAATAGTATCTGGTGTATCTTTTGAATAAAGAAACAATAGTACTTGGTGTATCCTTGTCAATAAAGAAATAATAGTACCTAGTGTATCATTGTCAATAAAGAAATAATAGTACCTGGTGTATCCTTGTCAATAAAGAAATAATAGTACCTGGTGTATCCTTGTCAATAAAATAATAGTACCTGGTGTATCATTGTCAATAAAGAAATAATAGTACCTGGTGTATCCTTGTCCATAAAATCAATAGTATCTGGTGTATCTTTGTCAATAAAAAACAATAGTACTTGGTGTATCCTTGTCAATAAAGAAATAATAGTACTTGGTGTATCATTGTCAATAAAGAAAATAATAGTACCTGGTGTATCATTGTCAATAAAGAAATAATAGTACCTGGTGTATCCTTGTCAATAAAGAAATAATAGTACCTGGTGTATCCTTGTCAATAAAGAAATAATAGTACCTGGTGTATCCTTGCCAATAAAGAAACAATAGTATCTGGTGTATTCTGGTCAATAAAGAAACAATAGTATCTGGTGTATTCTGGTCAATAAAGAAACAATAATAGTACCTGGTGTATCTTTGTCAATAAAGAAACAATAGTACTTGGTGTATCCTTGTAAATAAAGAAACAATAGTATCTGGTGTATTCTGGTCAATAAAGAAAACAATAGTACCTGGTGTATCCTTGTCAATAAAGAAATAATAGTATCCTGGTGTATCCTTGTCAATAAAGAAACAATCGTACTGATGTATTCTGGTCAATAAAAAACAATAGTACCTGGTGTATTCTGGTCAATAAAGAAACAATAGTACTTGGTGTATCATTGTCAATAAAAAGAAATAATAGTACCTGGTGTATCTTTGTCAATAAAGAAACAATAGTACCTGGTGTATCCTTGTCAATAAAGAAACAATAGTATCTGGTGTATCCTTGTCAATAAAGAAACAATAGTACCTGGTGTATCCTTGTCAATAAAGAAACAATAGTATCTGGTGTATCCTTGTCAATAAAAAACAATAGTACCTGGTTGTATCCTTGTCAATAAAAGAAACAATAGTATCTGGTGTATCCTTGTCAATAAAAAAAATACTACTTGGTGTATCCTTGTCAATAAAAAAACAATAGTATCGGTGTATCCTTGTCAATAAAGAAACAATAGTACCTTGTATCATTGTCAATAAAGAAAAGATAGTACCTGGTGTATCTTTGTCAATAAAGAAACAATAGTACCTGGTGTATCCTTGTAAATAAAGAAACAATAGTATCTGGTGTATTCTGGTCAATAAAGAAACAATAGTACCTGGTGTATCCTTGTCAATAAAGAAATAATAGTATCTGGTGTATCCTTCTCAATAAAGAAACAATCGTACCTGATGTATTCTGGTCAATAAAGAAACAATAGTACCTGGTGTATTCTGGTCAATAAAGAAATAGTACCTGGTTGTATCCTTGTCAATAAAGAAACAATAGTATCTGGTGTATCCTTGTCAATAAAGAAACAATAGTACCTGGTGTATCCAATAAATAAAACAATAGTATCTGGTGTATCCTTGTCAATAAAGCAATAGTACCTGGTGTATCCTTGTCAATAAAGAAACAATAGTATCTGGTGTATCCTTGTCAATAAAAATAATATACTTGGTGTATCCTTGTCAATAAAGAAACAATAGTATCTGGTGTATCCTTGTCAATAAAGAAACAATAGTACTTGGTGTATCATTGTCAATAAAGAAAGAATAGTATCCTGGTGTATCTTTGTCAATAAAGAAACAATAGTACCTGGTGTATTCTGGTCAATAAAAAACAATAGTACCTGGTGTATCCTTGTCAATAAAGAAATAATAGTATCTGGTGTATCCTTGTCAATAAAGAAACAATAGTACCTGATGTATTCTGGTCAATAAAGAAATAGTACCTGGTGTATTCTGTGTCATAAAGAAACAATAGTACCTGGTGTATCCTTGTCAATAAAGAAACAATAGTACCTGGTGTATCCTTGTCAATAAAGAAACAATAATGTACCTGGTGTATCCTTGTAAAGAACAATAGTACCTGGTGTATCCTTGTCAATAAAGAAACAATAGTATCTGGTGTATCATTGTCAATAAAAAAGAAATAGTACCTGGTGTATCTTTGTCAATAAAGAAACAATAATACTTGGTGTATCCTTGTAAATAAAAAAGAAACAATAGTATCCTGGTGTATCCTTGTCAATAAAGAAAACAATAGTACCTGGTGTATCCTTGTCAATAAAAACAATACTATCTGGTGTATCCTTGTCAATAAAGAAACAATAGTACTTGGTGTATCCTTGTCAATAAAGAAACAATAGTATCTGAGTTATCCTTGTCAATAAAGAAACAATAGTACTTGGTGTATCCTTGTCAATAAAGAAACAATAGTATCTGGTGTATCCTTGTCAATAAAGAAATAATAGTATCTGGTGTATCCTTGTCAATAAAGAAGAATAATACCACTTGATGTATCCTTGTCAATAAAGAAACAATAGTATCTGGTGTATCCTTGTCAATAAAGAAAAATAGGTACCTGAACATCATATCAATAAAATCAATAGTACCTGGTGTATCTTTGTCAATAAAGAAATAATAGTACCTGGTGTATCCTTGTCAATAAAGAAACAATAGTACCTGGTGTATCATTGTCAATAAAGAAACAATAGTACCTGGTGTATCATTGTCAATAAAGAAATAATAGTACCTGGTGTATCTTTGTCAATGAAATAATAGTACCTGGTGTATCCTTGTCAATAAAGAAACAATAGTACCTGGTGTATCTTGTCAATAAAAAATCAATAGTACCTGGTGTATTCTTGTCAATAAAGAAACAATAGTATCTGGTGTATCCTTGTCAATAAAAGATAATAGTACCTGGTGTATCTTTGTCAATAAAGAAACAATAGTATCTGGTGTATCCTTGTCAATAAAGAAACAATAGTATCTGGTGTATCTTTGTCAATAAAGAAACAATAGTACCTGGTGTATTTTTTTTTAATCAAAAAAAAGGAATAATGGTACCAGGTAAATCCTTGTCAATAAAGAAACAATAGTATCTGGTGTATCATTGTCAATAAAGAAACAATAGTACCTGGTGTATTGTCACATAAAGAAAACAATAGTACTTGGTGTATCATTGTCAATAAAGAATAATAGTACCTGGTGTATCCTTGTCAATAAAAAAACAATAGTACCTGGTGTATCATTGTCAATAAAGAAATAATAGTACCTGGTGTATCCTTGTCAATAAAAGCAATAGTAACCGGTGTATCCGTCAATAAAGAAACAATAGTACCTGAATGTATCTTTGTCAATAAAGACAATAGTTACTTGGTGTATCCTTGTCAATAAAGAAATAATAGTACCTGGTGTATCCTTGTCAATAAAAAACAATAGTACTGGTGTATCATTGTCAATAAAGAAACAATAGTACCTGGTGTATCCTTGTCAATAAAGAAAATAATAGTACTGGTGTATCCTTGTCAATAAAGAAACAATAGTACCTGGTGTATCCTTGTCAATAAAGAAACAATAGTATCTGGTGTATCATTGTCAATAAAGAAACAATAGTACCTGGTGTATCTTTGTCAATGAAACAATAATTACTTGGTGTATCATTGTCAATAAAGAAATAATAGTACCTGGTGTATCCTTGTCAATAAAAAAACAATAGCCTTGGTGTATCATTGTAAATAAAGAAACAATAGTACTGGTGTATCATTGTCAATCAATAAAGAAACAATAATATCTGGTGTATTCTAGTCAATAAAGAGTCAATAGTATCTGGTGTATTCTTGTCAATAAAGAAACAATAGTACCTGGTGTATCCTTGTCAATAAAGAAACAATAGTATCTGGTGCATCCTTGCCAATAAAGAAACAATAGTATCTGATGTATTCTGGTCAATAAAGAAAAAATAGTATCTGGTGTATTCTGGTCAATAAAGAAACAATAGTACCTGGTGTATCTTTGTCAATAAAGAAACAATAGTACTTGGTGTATCCTTGTAAATAAAGAAACAATAGTATCTGGTGTATTCTGGTCAATAAAGAAACAATAGTACCTGGTGTATCCTTGTCAATAAAGAAATAATAGTATCTGGTGTATCCTTGTCAATAAAGAAACAATCGTACCTGATGTATTCTGGTCAATAAAGAAACAATAGTACCTGGTGTATTCTGGTCAATAAAGAAACAATAGTACCTGGTGTATCCTTGTCAATAAAGAAACAATAGTACTTGGTGTATCATTGTCAATAAAGAAATAATAGTACCTGGTGTATCTTTGTCAATAAAGAAACAATAGTACCTGGTGTATCCTTGTCAATAAAGAAACAATAGTATCTGGTGTATCCTTGTCAATAAAGAAACAATAGTACCTGGTGTATCCTTGTCAATAAAGAAACAATAGTATCTGGTGTATCCTTGTCAATAAAGAAACAATAGTACCTGGTGTATCCTTGTCAATAAAGAAACAATAGTATCTGGTGTATCCTTGTCAATAAAGAAACAATACTACTTGGTGTATCCTTGTCAATAAAGAAACAATAGTATCTGGTGTATCCTTGTCAATAAAGAAACAATAGTACCTGGTGTATCATTGTCAATAAAGAAAGAATAGTACCTGGTGTATCTTTGTCAATAAAGAAACAATAGTACCTGGTGTATCCTTGTAAATAAAGAAACAATAGTATCTGGTGTATTCTGGTCAATAAAGAAACAATAGTACCTGGTGTATCCTTGTCAATAAAGAAATAATAGTATCTGGTGTATCCTTGTCAATAAAGAAACAATCGTACCTGATGTATTCTGGTCAATAAAGAAACAATAGTACCTGGTGTATTCTGGTCAATAAAGAAACAATAGTATCTGGTGTATCCTTGTCAAAAAAGAAACAATAGTACCTGGTGTATCCTTGTCAATAAAGAAACAATAGTATCTGGTGTATCCTTGTCAATAAAGAAACAATACTACTTGGTGTATCCTTGTCAATAAAGAAACAATAGTATCTGGTGTATCCTTGTCAATAAAGAAACAATAGTACTTGGTGTATCATTGTCAATAAAGAAAGAATAGTACCTGGTGTATCTTTGTCAATAAAGAAACAATAGTACCTGGTGTATCCTTGTAAATAAAGAAACAATAGTATCTGGTGTATTCTGGTCAATAAAGAAACAATAGTACCTGGTGTATCCTTGTCAATAAAGAAATAATAGTATCTGGTGTATCCTTGTCAATAAAGAAACAATCGTACCTGATGTATTCTGGTCAATAAAGAAACAATAGTACCTGGTGTATTCTGGTCCATAAAGAAACAATAGTACCTGGTGTATCCTTGTCAATAAAGAAACAATAGTACTTGGTGTATCATTGTCAATAAAGAAATAATAGTACCTGGTGTATCTTTGTCAATAAAGAAACAATAGTACCTGGTGTATCCTTGTCAATAAAGAAACAATAGTATCTGGTGTATCCTTGTCAATAAAGAAACAATAGTACCTGGTGTATCCTTGTCAATAAAGAAACAATAGTATCTGGTGTATCCTTGTCAATAAAGAAACAATAGTACCTGGTGTATCCTTGTCAATAAAGAAACAATACTATCTGGTGTATCCTTGTCAATAAAGAAACAATACTACTTGGTGTATCCTTGTCAATAAAGAAACAATAGTATCTGGTGTATCCTTGTCAATAAAGAAACAATAGTACTTGGTGTATCCTTGTCAATAAAGAAACAATAGTATCTGGTGTATCCTTGTCAATAAAGAAATAATAGTATCTGGTGTATCCTTGTCAATAAAGAAAGAATAGTACCTGATGTATCCTTGTCAATAAAGAAACAATAGTATCTGGTGTATCCTTGTCAATAAAGAAAGAATAGTACCTGGTGTATCCTTGTCAATAAAAATCAATAGTACCTGGTGTATCTTTGTCAATAAAGAAATAATAGTACCTGGTGTATCCTTGTCAATAAAGAAACAATAGTACTTGGTGTATCATTGTCAATAAAGAAACAATAGTACTTGGTGTATCATTGTCAATAAAAGAAATAATAGTACCTGGTGTATCTTTGTCAATAAAGAAATAATAGTACCTGGTGTATCCTTGTCAATAAAGAAACAATAGTAGCTGGTGTATCCTTGTCAATAAAAATCAATAGTACCTGGTGTATTCTTGTCAATAAAGAAACAATAGTATCTGATGTATCATTGTCAATAAAGAAATAATAGTACCTGGTGTATCTTTGTCAATAAAGAAACAATAGTATCTGGTGTATCCTTGTCAATAAAGAAACAATAGTATCTGGTGTATCTTTGTCAATAAAGAAACAATAGTACCTGGTGTATTTTTGTCAATAAAGAAAGAATAGTACCTGATGTATCCTTGTCAATAAAGAAACAATAGTATCTGGTGTATCCTTGTCAATAAAGAAAGAATAGTATCTGATGTATCATTCTCAATAAAGAAATAATAGTACCTGGTGTATCTTTGTCAATAAAGAAACAATAGTACTTGGTGTATCATTGTCAATAAAGAAATAATAGTACCCGGTGTATCCTTGTCAATAAAAAAACAATAGTACTTGGTGTATCATTGTAAATAAAGAAATAATAGTACCTGGTGTATCCTTGTCAATAAAAAGCAATAGTACCTGGTGTATCCTTGTCAATAAAGAAACAATAGTACCTGGTGTATCTTTGTCAATAAAGAAACAATAGTACTTGGTGTATCATTGTCAATAAAGAAATAATAGTACCTGGTGTATCTTTGTCAATAAAGAAACAATAGTACTTGGTGTATCATTGTAAATAAAGAAACAATAGTACTTGGTGTATCATTGTCAATAAAGAAATAATAGTACCTGGTGTATCCTTGTCAATAAAGGAACAATAGTACCTGGTGTATCCTTGTCAATAAAGAAACAATAGTATCTGATGTATCATTGTCAATAAAGAAATAATAGTACCTGGTGTATCTTTGTCAATAAAGAAACAATAGTACTTGGTGTATCATTGTCAATAAAGAAATAATAGTACCTGGTGTATCCTTGTCAATAAAGAAACAATAGTACTTGGTGTATCATTGTAAATAAAGAAACAATAGTACTTGGTGTATCATTGTCAATAAAGAAATAATAGTACCTGGTGTATCTTTGTCAATAAAGAAACAATAGTACCTGATGCATCCTTGTCAATAAAAATCAATAGTATCTGGTGTATCTTTGTCAATAAAGAAACAATAGTACTTGGTGTATCCTTGTCAATAAAGAAATAATAGTACTTGGTGTATCATTGTCAATAAAGAAATAATAGTACCTAGTGTATCATTGTCAATAAAGAAATAATAGTACCTGGTGTATCCTTGTCAATAAAGAAATAATAGTACCTGGTGTATCCTTGTCAATAAAGAAATAATAGTACCTAGTGTATCATTGTCAATAAAGAAATAATATTACCTGGTGTATCCTTGTCAATAAAAATCAATAGTATCTGGTGTATCTTTGTCAATAAAGAAACAATAGTACTTGGTGTATCCTTGTCAATAAAGAAATAATAGTACTTGGTGTATCATTGTCAATAAAGAAATAATAGTACCTGGTGTATCCTTGTCAATAAAAAGCAATAGTACTTGGTGTATCATTGTCAATAAAGAAATAATAGTACCTGGTGTATCCTTGTCAATAAAGAAACAATAGTACTTGGTGTATCATTGTAAATAAAGAAACAATAGTACTTGGTGTATCATTGTCAATAAAGAAATAATAGTACCTGGTGTATCTTTGTCAATAAAGAAACAATAGTACCTGATGCATCCTTGTCAATAAAAATCAATAGTATCTGGTGTATCTTTGTGAATAAAGAAACAATAGTACTTGGTGTATCCTTGTCAATAAAGAAATAATAGTACCTAGTGTATCATTGTCAATAAAGAAATAATAGTACCTGGTGTATCCTTGTCAATAAAGAAATAATAGTACCTGGTGTATCCTTGTCAATAAAGAAATAATAGTACCTAGTGTATCATTGTCAATAAAGAAATAATAGTACCTGGTGTATCCTTGTCCATAAAAATCAATAGTATCTGGTGTATCTTTGTCAATAAAGAAACAATAGTACTTGGTGTATCCTTGTCAATAAAGAAATAATAGTACTTGGTGTATCATTGTCAATAAAGAAATAATAGTACCTAGTGTATCATTGTCAATAAAGAAATAATAGTACCTGGTGTATCCTTGTCAATAAAGAAATAATAGTACCTGGTGTATCCTTGTCAATAAAGAAATAATAGTACCTGGTGTATCCTTGCCAATAAAGAAACAATAGTATCTGGTGTATTCTGGTCAATAAAGAAACAATAGTATCTGGTGTATTCTGGTCAATAAAGAAACAATAGTACCTGGTGTATCTTTGTCAATAAAGAAACAATAGTACTTGGTGTATCCTTGTAAATAAAGAAACAATAGTAGTATCTGGTGTATTCTTGTCAATAAAGAAACAATAGTACCTGGTGTATTCTGGTCAATAAAGAAACAATAGTACTTGGTGTATCATTGTCAATAAAGAAACAATAGTACCTGGTGTATCCTTGTCAATAAAGAAACAATAGTATCTGGTGTATCCTTGTCAATAAAGAAACAATAGTACCTGGTGTATCCTTGTCAATAAAGAAACAATAGTATCTGGTGTATCCTTGTCAATAAAGAAACAATAGTACCTGGTGTATCCTTGTCAATAAAGAAACAATAGTATCTGGTGTATCCTTGTCAATAAAGAAACAATACTACTTGGTGTATCCTTGTCAATAAAGAAACAATAGTATCTGGTGTATCCTTGTCAATAAAGAAACAATAGTACCTGGTGTATCATTGTCAATAAAGAAAGAAATATCCTTGTACCTGGTGTATCTTTGTCAATAAAGAAACAATAGTACCTGGTGTATCCTTGTCAATAAAGAAACAATAGTATCTGGTGTATTCTTGTCAATAAAGAAACAATAGTACCTGGTGTATCCTTGTCAATAAAGAAACAATAGTATCTGGTGTATCCTGGTCAATAAAGAAACAATAGTACCTGGTGTATTCTGGTCAATAAAGAAACAATAGTACCTGGTGTATCCTTGTCAATAAAGAAACAATAGTACCTGGTGTATCCTTGTCAATAAAGAAACAATAGTACCTGGTGTATCCTTGTCAATAAAGAAACAATAGTACCTGGTGTATCCTTGTCAATAAAGAAACAATAGTATCTGGTGTATCCTTGTCAATAAAGAAACAATAGTACCTGGTGTATCCTTGTCAATAAAGAAACAATAGTATCCTGGTGTATCCTTGTCAATAAAGAAACAATAGTACCTGGTGTATCCTTGTCAATAAAGAAACAATAGTATCTGGTGTATCCTTGTCAATAAAGAAACAATACTACTTGGTGTATCCTTGTCAATAAAGAAACAATAGTATCTGGTGTATCCTTGTCAATAAAGAAACAATAGTACTTGGTGTATCATTGTCAATAAAGAAAGAATAGTACCTGGTGTATCTTTGTCAATAAAGAAACAATAGTACCTGGTGTATTCTGGTCAATAAAGAAACAATAGTACCTGGTGTATCCTTGTCAATAAAGAAATAATAGTATCTGGTGTATCCTTGTCAATAAAGAAACAATCGTACCTGATGTATTCTGGTCAATAAAGAAACAATAGTACCTGGTGTATCTTTGTCAATAAAGAAACAATAGTACTTGGTGTATCCTTGTAAATAAAGAAAAAATAGTATCTGGTGTATTCTTGTCAATAAAGAAACAATAGTACCTGGTGTATCCTTGTCAATAAAAGAAATAATAGTACCTGGTGTATCATTGTCAATAAAGAAATAATAGTACCTGGTGTATCCTTGTCAATAAAGAAACAATAGTTACTTGGTGTATCATTGTCAATAAAGAAATAATAGTACCTGGTGTATCCTTGTCAATAAAGAAACAATAGTACTTGGTGTATCATTGTCAATAAAGAAACAATAGTACTTGGTGTATCATTGTCAATAAAGAAATAATAGTACCTGGTGTATCTTTGTCAATAAAGAAACAATAGTACCTGGTGTATCCTTGTCAATAAAAAATCAATAGTATCTGGTGTATCTTTGTCAATAAAGAAACAATAGTACCTTGTGTATCCTTGTCAATAAAGAAATAATAGTACCTAGTGTATCATTGTCAATAAAGAAATAATAGTACCTGGTGTATCCTTGTCAATAAAGAAATAATAGTACTTGGTGTATCCTTGTCAATAAAGAAATAAATTACCTAGTGTATCCTTGTCAATAAAAAAAATAATAGTACCTGGTGTATCCTTGTCTACATAAAATCAATAGTATCTGGTGTATCTTTGTCAATAAAGAAACAATAGTACTTGGTGTATCCTTGTCAATAAAGAAATAATAGTACTTGGTGTATCATTGTCAATAAAAGAAATAATAGTACCTTAGTGTATCATTGTCAATAAAGAAATCAATAGGTACCTGGTGTATCCTTGTCAATAAAGAAATAATAGTACCTGGTGTATCCTTGTCAATAAAGAAACAATAGTACCTGGTGTATCCTTGTCAATAAAGAAACAATAGTATCTGGTGTATTCTGGTCAATAAAGAAACAATAGTATCTGGTGTATTCTGGTCAATAAAGAAACAATAGTACCTGGTGTATCTTTGTCAATAAAGAAACAATAGTACCTGGTGTATCCTTGTCAATAAAGAAACAATAGTATCTGGTGTATTCTTGTCAATAAAGAAACAATAGTACCTGGTGTATCCTTGTCAATAAAGAAATAATAGTATCTGGTGTATCCTTGTCAATAAAGAAACAATCATATCTGGTGTATTTGTCAATAAAGAAACAATAGTAATCCTGGTGTATTCTTCTCAATTAATAAAGAAACAATAGTACTTGGTGTATCTGTTGTCAATAAAGAAATAAAATTACCTGGTGTATCTTTGTCAATAAAGAAACAATAGTACCTGGTGTATCCTTTGAATAAAAAAAAAAGAAACAATAGTATTGTATCCTTGTCAAAAAAAGAAACAATAGTACCTGATGTATCCTTGTCAATAACCTGGTGTATCTTTGTCAATAAAGAAACAATAGTACTCCGTGTATCATTGTCAATAAAAGAAATAATAGTACCTGGTGTATCCTTGTCAATAAAAGAAACAATAGTACCTGGTGTATCCTTGTCAATAAAGAAACAATGGTGTATCTTGTCAATAAAGAAATAATAGTACCTGGTGTATCCTGGTGAAACCCAGTACCTGATTATCCTTGTCAATAAAATCAATAGTATCTGGTGTATCTTTGTCAATGTACTTGGTGTATCCTTCAATAAAGAAATATAGTCTTGGTGTATCATTGTCAATAAAGAAATTAGTACCTAGTGTATCATTGTCAATATAGAAATAATAGTACCTGGTGTATCCTTGTCAATAAAGAAATAAATAGTACCTGGTGTATCCTTGTCAATAAAGAAAGTACCTAGTGTATTGTCAATAAAGAAATAATAGTGGTATCCTTGTCAATAAAATCAATAGTATCTGGTGTATCTTTGTCAATAAAGAAACAATAGTACTTGGTGTATCCTTGTCAATAAAGAAACAATAGTACTTGGTGTATCATTGTCAATAAAGAAATAATAGTACCTGGTGTATCATCTTGTCAATAAAAGCAATAATCTCAGGTGTATCCTTGTCAATAAAGAAATAATAGTACCTGGTGTATCCTTGTCAATAAAGAAACAATAGTACCTGGTGTATCCTTGTCAATAAAGAAACAATAGTACCTGGGTGTATCATTGTCAATAAAGAAACAATAGTACTGGTGTATCTTGTCAATAAAGAAAAAAAGTACCTAGTGTATCATTGTCAATAAAGAAACAATAGTATCTGGTGTATCCTTGTCAATAAAGAAACAATAGTACTTGGTGTATCCCTTGTCAATAAAGAAATAATAGTACCTGGTGTATCATTCATCAATAAAGAAATAATAGGTACCTGGTGTATCCTTGTCAATAAAGAAACAATAGTACCTGGTGTATCCTTGTCAATAAAGAAATAATAGTACCTGGTGTATCCTTGTCAATAAAGAAATAATAGTACCTTGTGTATCATTGTCAATAAAGAAATAATAGTACCTGGTGTATCATTGTTAATCAATAGAAACAATAGTACCTGAGTATCTTTGTCAATAAAGAAAAATAATGTAAACAAATAAAGAACCTAATAGTATACCTGGTGTATCATTGTCAATAAAGAAATAATAATAGTACCTAGTGTATCATTGTCAATAAAGAAATCAAATGATAAAGTACCATTAAAGAAATGTATAGTACCCATCTGTATTTTGTCAATAAAGAAATAATAGTACTCTTGGTGTATCCTTGTCAATAAAGAAATAATAGTAGGTCTAATTGTACTCATTGTCAATAAAGAAATAATAACAGTACCTGGTGTATCCTTGTCAATAAAGAATAGTATCTGGTGTACCTTTGTCAAGTAAAAAGAAATAGTACCTGGTGTATCCATCCTTGTCAATAAAAGAAAGCAATAGTACCTGGTGTATCAGCCGGTCAATAAAGAAATAATAGTACCTAGTGTATCATTGTCAATAAAAGAAACAATAGTACTCTGGTGTATCATTGTGTAAATGTTGTGAGATGGGAGAATAAAGAAATAATAGTACCTGGGTGTATCCTTGTCAATAAAGAAATAATAGTACCTAGTGTATCATCCATTGTTATAGTATCTGTCAATAAAGCAATCAAATAATAGTACCTGGTGTATCCTTGTCAATAAAGAAACAATAATACTTGGTGTATCCTTGTCAATAAAGAAACAATAGTATGGTGTATCATCTTGTCAATAAAGAAACAATAGTACCTGGTGTATATTGTCAATAAAAAATAATAGTACCTGGTGTATCATTGTCAATAAAGAAATCAATAGTACCTGGTGTATCCTTGTCAATAAAGAAATAATATTTACCTGGTGTATCATTGTCAATAAAGAAATAATAGTACCTGGTGTATCCTTGTCAATAAAGAAACAATAGTACCCTGGTGTATCATTGTCAATAAAGAAACAATAGTACCTAATGTATCTTCTGTACAATGAAATAAATAGTTACCTGGTGTATCCTTGTCAATAAAAGAAACAATAGTATCTGGTGTATTCTGGTCAATAAAAGAAACAATAGTACCTGGTGTATTCTTGTCAATAAAGAAACAATAGTACCTGGTGTATCCTTGTCAATAAAGAAACAATAGCATATCTGGTTGTATCCTTGTCAATAAAGAAACAATAGTACCTGGGTGGTGTTTGGTCAATAAAGAAACAATAGTACCTGGTTATTCCTTGTCAATAAAGAAACAATAGTACTTGGTGTATCACTGTCAATAAAGAAATAATAGTACCTGGTGTATCTTTGTCAATAAAGAAACAATAGTATCTGGTGTATCCTTGTCAATAAAGAAACAATAGTACCTGGTGTATCCTTGTCAATAAAGAAACAATAGTACCTGGTGTATCCTATGTCAATAAAGAAACAATAGTACCTGGTGTATCCTTGTCAATAAAGAAACAAAGTACTTGGTGTATCCTTGTCAATAAAAGAAACAATAACATCTGGTGTATCCTTGTCAATAAAGAAACAATAGTACCTGGTGTATCCTTGTCAATAAAGAAAACAATAGTACCTGGTGTATCCTTGTCAATAAAGAAACAATAGTATCTGGTGTATCCTTGTCAATAAAGAAATAGTACCTGGTGTATCTCATTAATCCTTGTCAATAAAGAAATAATAGTATCTGGTGTATCCTTGTCAATAAAGAAACAATAGTACCTGGTGTATCCTTGTCAATAAAAAAAACAATAGTTACCTGGTGTATCTTTGTCAATAAAGAAATAATAGTACCTGGTGTATCTTTGTCAATAAAGAGAAACAATAGTACTTGGTGTATCATTGTCAATAAAGAAACAATAGTACCCAGGTGTATCCTTGTCAATAAAAAGAAATAGTACCTGGTGGTATCTTTGTCAATAAAGAAACCAATGAGTACCTGGTGTGTCCTTGTCAATAAAGACTCAATAGTATCTGGTGTATCCTTGTCAATAAAATCAATAGTACCTGGTGTATTCTGGTCAATAAAGAAAACAATAGTACCTGGTGTATCCTTGTCAATAAAGAAATAATAGTACCTGGTGTATCACATGTCAATAAAGAAACAATAGTATCATTGGCAACAAAGAAACAATAGTACTTGGTGTATCTTTGTCAATAAAGAAACAATAGTACCTGGTGTATCCTTGTCAATAAAATAAAACAATAATATCTGGTGTATTATTGTCAATAAAGAAATAATAGTACCTGGTGTATCCTTGTCAATAAAGAAACAATAGTATTCTGGTGTATCCTTGTCAATAAAGAAACAATAGTATCTGGTGTATCCTTGTCAATAAAGAAACAAAGTACCTGGTGTATCCTTGTCAACAAGAAATAATAGTACCTGGTGTATCCTTGTCAATAAAGAAACAATAGTACCCCTGTAGTGTCATCATTGTCAATAAAGAAAATAATAGTACCTGGTGTAATCTTTTGTCAATAAAAGAAACAATAGTACTTGGTGTATCATTGTCAATAAAGTAGTGTCAATAAGTACCTGGTGTATCCTTGTCAATAAAGAAACAATAGTAGTACTTGGTGTATCATTGTAAATAAAGAAACAATAGTACTTGGTGTATCATTGTTTGCAATAAAGAAATCAATAGTACCTGGTGTATCTCTTGTCAATAATGAAACAATAGTACCTGATGCATCTCTTGTCAATAAAAAATCAATAGTATCTGGTGTATATCTTTGTCAATAAAGAAACAATAGTATCTGGTGTATCCTTGTCAACAAAGAAACATGCTAGTGGCCTTGTGTGTGGTTACCTGGTGGTTTGAAGTAAAGAAACAATAGTATATTTGTATCCCTTTTTGTTGCCAAAGAAATGGCTAGTAATTTTGGTGGTCTCTGGCCAGCAAAGCCGTCTAGTGGCCTGTGTGGTTTGGTTTGTCTAAAGAACCCAAGAAACAATAGTACCTGGTGTATTTTGTCAATAAAGAAACAATAGTATCTGGTGTATCCTTGTCAATAAAAAAGAAATAATAGTACCTGGTGTATCTTTGTTAATAAAGAAACAATAGTATCTGGTGTATCCTTGTCAATAAGAAAATAATAGTATCTGGTGTATCCTTGTCAATAAAGAAACAATAGTACCTTAGTGTATCATTGTCAATAAAGAAACAATAGTACCCTGCGTATCCCTTGTTTCCACAAAGAACAATAAAAATATCGGGTCAGTATCCCTGTCAACAAAATGTAGTATCCTGGTGTATCCTTGTCATCAAAGAAATAGTACCTGGTGTATCCTTGTCAATAAAGAAATAATAGTACCTGGTGTATCATTGTCAATAAAGAAATAATAGTACCTGGTGTATCCTTGTCAATAAAATCAATAGTATCTGGTGTATCTTTGTCAATAAAGAAACAATAGTACTTGGTGTATTCTTGTCAATAAAGAAATAATAGTTACTTGGTGTATCATTGACAATAAAGAAATATAGTATTTGGTGTCTTGTCAATAAAAAAGAAATTATAAGTACCTGGTTATCCTTGTGTCAATAAAGAAATAATAGTACCTAGTGTATCATTGTCAATAAAGAAATAATAATACCTGGTGTACCTTGTCAATAAAGAAACAATGTATAATTATCTGAGAAAGGGCACTGGTCACGATAATAAAGAAACAATAGTACCTGAGGGTGTATCCTTGTATCCGAAAACAATAGTATCTCCAGTTGTATTCTGGTCAATAAAGAAACAATAGTACCTGGTGTATCTTGTCAATAAAGAAATAATAATATCTGGTGTATCCTTGTCAATAAAGAAACAACTGCTTTATCCCGCTCGGACCGAGAGGATTTCTGGGGAAACAGTCACCGTGCGTGCGGTCGAACGCACGTACTGCTTTTATCCCGCTCGGACCGAGAGGGAAGGGAAACAGTCACCGTTATTGACGTGCCCCGTGAAAGGGAAGGGCCGCTCGGACCCTTGGTTTGACAAGCTGAAATTCAACGGCTCGTGCAGAGCACGCTGCGGTCCAGCATCCCGTGTGTCTCTGACTGAGACCGGCTAATCGCTCGGATTAACTCGTAGGCGTGCGGTCGAACGCACGTACTGCTTTATCCCGCTCGGACCGAGGGGAAGGAAACAGTCACCGTTGTTCACGTGCCCCGTGAAAGGGAAGAGCCGCTCGGACCCTTGGTTTGACATGCTGAAATTCAACGGCTCGTGCAGAGCACGCTGCGGGTCCAGCATCCCGTGTGTCTCTGACTGAGACCGGCTAATCGCTCGGATTAACTCGTAGGCGTGCGGTCGAACGCACGTACTGCTTTTATCCCCGCTCGGACCGAGAGGAAAGGGAAACAGTCACCGTTGTTCACGTGCCCCGTGAAAGGGAAGAGCCGCTCGGACCCTTGGTTTGACATGCTGAAATTCAACGGCTCGTGCAGAGCACGCTGCGGGTCCAGCATCCCGTGTGTCTCTGACTGAGACCGGCTAATCGCTCGGATTAACTCGTAGGCGTGCGGTCGAACGCACGTACTGCTTTTATCCCCGCTCGGACCGAGAGGAAAGGGAAACAGTCACCGTTGTTCACGTGCCCCGTGAAAGGGAAGAGCCGCTCGGACCCTTGGTTTGACATGCTGAAATTCAACGGCTCGTGCAGAGCACGCTGCGGGTCCAGCATCCCGTGTGTCTCTGACTGAGACCGGCTAATCGCTCGGATTAACTCGTAGGCGTGCGGTCGAACGCACGTACTGCTTTTATCCCCGCTCGGACCGAGAGGGAAAGGAAACAGTCACCGTAAATAACATGCCCCGTGAAAGGGAAGGGCCGCTCGGACCCTTGGTTTGACAAGCTGAAATTCAACGACTCGTGCAGAGCACGCTGCGGGTCCAGCATCCCGTGTGTCTCTGACTGAGACCGGCTAATCGCTCGGATTAACTCGTAGGCGTGCGGTCGAACGCACGTACTGCTTTTATCCCCGCTCGGACCGAGAGGGAAGGGAAACAGTCACCGTTGTTCACGTGCCCCGTGAAAGGGAAGAGCCGCTCGGACCCTTGGTTTGACATGCTGAAATTCAACGGCTCGTGCAGAGCACGCTGCGGGTCCAGCATCCCGTGTGTCTCTGACTGAGACCGGCTAATCGCTCGGATTAACTCGTAGGCGTGCGGTCGAACGCACGTACTGCTTTTATCCCCGCTCGGACCGAGAGGAAGGGAAACAGTCACCGTTGTTCACGTGCCCCGTGAAAGGGAAGAGCCGCTCGGACCCTTGGTTTGACATGCTGAAATTCAACGGCTCGTGCAGAGCACGCTGCGGGTCCAGCATCCCGTGTGTCTCTGACTGAGACCGGCTAATCGCTCGGATTAACTCGTAGGCGTGCGGTCGAACGCACGTACTGCTTTTATCCCCGCTCGGACCGAGAGGGAAAGGAAACAGTCACCGTAAATAACATGCCCCGTGAAAGGGAAGGGCCGCTCGGACCCTTGGTTTGACAAGCTGAAATTCAACGGCTCGTGCAGAGCACGCTGCGGGTCCAGCATCCCGTGTGTCTCTGACTGAGACCGGCTAATCGCTCGGATTAACTCGTAGGCGTGCGGTCGAACGCACGTACTGCTTTATCCCCGCTCGGACCGAGAGGGAAAGGGAAACAGTCACCGTTGTTCACGTGCCCCGTGAAAGGGAAGAGCCGCTCGGACCCTTGGTTTGACATGCTGAAATTCAACGGCTCGTGCAGAGCACGCTGCGGGTCCAGCATCCCGTGTGTCTCTGACTGAGACCGGCTAATCGCTCGGATTAACTCGTAGGCGTGCGGTCGAACGCACGTACTGCTTTATCCCCGCTCGGACCGAGAGGGAAGGGAAACAGTCACCGTTGTTCACGTGCCCCGTGAAAGGGAAGAGCCGCTCGGACCCTTGGTTTGACATGCTGAAATTCAACGGCTCGTGCAGAGCACGCTGCGGGTCCAGCATCCCGTGTGTCTCTGACTGAGACCGGCTAATCGCTCGGATTAACTCGTAGGCGTGCGGTCGAACGCACGTACTGCTTTTATCCCCGCTCGGACCGAGAGGGAAGGGAAACAGTCACCGTAAATAACATGCCCCGTGAAAGGGAAGGGCCGCTCGGACCCTTGGTTTGACAAGCTGAAATTCAACGACTCGTGCAGAGCACGCTGCGGGTCCAGCATCCCGTGTGTCTCTGACTGAGACCGGCTAATCGCTCGGATTAACTCGTAGGCGTGCGGTCGAACGCACGTACTGCTTTTATCCCCGCTCGGACCGAGAGGGAAGGGAAACAGTCACCGTTATTGACGTGCCCCGTGAAAGGGAAGAGCCGCTCGGACCCTTGGTTTGACATGCTGAAATTCAACGGCTCGTGCAGAGCACGCTGCGGGTCCAGCATCCCGTGTGTCTCTGACTGAGACCGGCTAATCGCTCGGATTAACTCGTAGGCGTGCGGTCGAACGCACGTACTGCTTTTATCCCCGCTCGGACCGAGAGGGAAGGGAAACAGTCACCGTAAATAACATGCCCGTGAAAGGGAAGGGCCGCTCGGACCCTTGGTTTGACAAGCTGAAATTCAACGACTCGTGCAGAGCACGCTGCGGGTCCAGCATCCCGTGTGTCTCTGACTGAGACCGGCTAATCGCTCGGATTAACTCGTAGGCGTGCGGTCGAACGCACGTACTGCTTTTATCCCCGCTCGGACCGAGAGGGAAAGGAAACAGTCACCGTTATTGACTTGCCCGTGAAAGGGAAGAGCCGCTCGGACCCTTGGTTTGACATGCTGAAATTCAACGACTCGTGCAGAGCACGCTGCGGGTCCAGCATCCCGTGTGTCTCTGACTGAGACCGGCTAATCGCTCGGATTAACACGTAGGGGTGCGGTCGAACGCACGTACTGCTTTTATCCCCGCTCGGACCGAGAGGGAAGGGAAACAGTCACCGTTATTGACTTGCCCCGTGAAAGGGAAGGGCCGCTCGGACCCTTGGTTTGACAAGCTGAAATTCAACGACTCGTGCAGAGCACGCTGCGGGTCCAGCATCCCGTGTGTCTCTGACTGAGACCGGCTAATCGCTCGGATTAACTCGTAGCCGTGCGGTCGAACGCACGTACTGCTTTTATCCCCGCTCGGACCGAGAGGAAAGGAAACAGTCACCGTAAATAACATGCCCCGTGAAAGGGAAGGGCCGCTCGGACCCTTGGTTTGACAAGCTGAAATTCAACGACTCGTGCAGAGCACGCTGCGGGTCCAGCATCCCGTGTGTCTCTGACTGAGACCGGCTAATCGCTCGGATTAACTCGTAGGCGTGCGGTCGAACGCACGTACTGCTTTTATCCCCGCTCGGAACGAGAGGGAAAGGAAACAGTCACCGTAAATAACATGCCCGTGAAGGGAAGGGCCGCTCGGACCCTTGGTTTGACAAGCTGAAATTCAACGACTCGTGCAGAGCACGCTGCGGGTCCAGCATCCCGTGTGTCTCTGACTGAGACCGGCTAATCGCTCGGATTAACTCGTAGGCGTGCGGTCGAACGCACGTACTGCTTTTATCCCCGCACGGACCGAGAGGGAACGGGAAACAGCTACCCATATATTTTACGACAGTAACCTCTTCCACCGAGGCACGTCAAAAACCACCGTTACAGGTGGTGCCGAATCCACCGAGACGGGTAGAACGACAAACTTACTAGGAAAACGCCGCACAGTGTTCTTAAAACCATCACTTCTCGCAACATTCTTTTCGCTCCAATATATTGTTTCAATCCACCATTACGTTCGTTCATTCAATATCTCTCGGCCTCTTACATTCTTTGTTCGGCCATTTCTTAACACTATCGGCAGTCGTTTTCGCTAGTACTCACCACCTGTGTGGAAACGGGCCGTGACCAGCCCACAGGTCCCGGGCACGCCGGGTTAAAAGGTGAGAGGAGGCTTAACACAATGTTACAATCCTGTCTCAGACAGACTATGCCCCTATATAGAGAAGGAAACTAAATTTAATGCCATCAGAACCCATTAGTACGGCATTTGAAAGTGCGGTAAAGGCAAGGGACCAAGCGGAATAGTTCCGCATCGCTACCCTGAGTTGCGTCAAATTGGTCCTCAGTTTTGAGTGAAAAGTGGTGAAAATGAACGCTGAAAAACAACGTTTCTAACTATCAAACTGATTTTGCCATTTCCTCCCACTTTCCAAATTTCACCGAACTCTCCTCACATCCATGCCGTCTTTGGCATCACTCTATACGGGAGAAAATTTCTTAAAGTCGTACTCCCTTTCAGGTCCGTCTCAGACAGACTATGCCCCTATATAGAAGGAAACTACATTTAATGCCATCAGAACCCATTAGTACGGCATTTCAAAGTGCGGTAAAAGGCGAGAACCTATGCGGGCAAGTTCCGCATCGCAACCCTGAGTTGCGTCAAATTGGTCCTCAGTTTTGAGTGAAAAAGTGGTGAAAATGAACGCTGAAAAACAACGTTTCTAACTATCAAACTGATTTTGCCATTTCCTCCCACTTTCCAAATTTCACCGAACTCTCCTCACATCCATGCCGTCTTTGGCATCACTCTATACGGGAGAAAATTTCTTAAAGTCGTACTCCCTTTCAGGTCCGTCTCAGACAGACTATGCCCCTATAGAGAAGGAAACTACATTTAATGCCATCAGAACCCATTAGTACGGCATTTGAAAGTGCGGTAAACGGCGAGAGCCTATGCGGGCAAGTTCCGCATCGCAACCCTGAGTTGCGTCAAATTGGTCCTCAGTTTTGAGTGAAAAAGTGGTGAAAATGAACGCTGAAAAACAACGTTTCTAACTATCAAACTGATTTTGCCATTTCCTCCCACTTCCCAAATTTCACCGAACTCGCCTCACATCCATGCCGTCTTTGGCATCACACTATACGGGAGAAAATTTCTTAAAGCCGTCCTCCCTTTGAAGTCCGTCTCAGACAGACTATGCTCCCTATATATAGAAGGAAACTACATTTAATGCCATCAGAACCCATTAGTACGGCTTTTGAAAGTGCGGTAAAAGGCGAGAGCCTATGCGGGCAAGTTCCGCATCGCAACCCTGAGTTGCGTCAAATTGGTCCTCAGTTTTGAGTGAAAAAGTGGTGAAAATGAACGCTGAAAAACAACGTTTCTAACTATCAAACTGATTTTGCCATTTCCTCCCACTTTCCAAATTTCACCGAACTCTCCTCACATCCATGCCGTCTTTGGCATCACTCTATACGGGAGAAAATTTCTTAAAGTCGTACTCCCTTTCAGGTCCGTCTCAGACAGACTATGCCCCCTATATAGAGAAGGAAACTACATTTAATGCCATCAGAACCCATTAGTACGGCATTTGAAAGTGCGGTAAACGGCGAGAGCCTATGCGGGCAAGTTCCGCATCGCAACCCTGAGTTGCGTCAAATTGGTCCTCAGTTTTGAGTGAAAAGTGGTGAAAATGAACGCTGAAAAACAACGTTTCTAACTATCAAACTGATTTTGCCATTTCCTCCCACTTTCCAAATTTCACCGAACTCGCCTCACATCCATGCCGTCTTTGGCATCACTCTATATGGGAGAAAATTTCTTAAAGCCGTCCTCCCTTTGAAGTCCGTCTCAGACAGACTATGCTCCCTATATATAGAAGGAAACTACATTTAATGCCATCAGAACCCATTAGTACGGCTTTTGAAAGTGCGGTAAAAGGCGAGAGCCTATGCGGGCAAGTTCCGCATCGCAACCCTGAGTTGCGTCAAATTGGTCCTCAGTTTTGAGCGAAAAGGTACACGTAACGTCCTAAAACTACCGGGTAGTGTCCGCATCGTCCTCCACAACCCGCCAACGGACGCGTCGCGTGATCGATCGCGAATCTCTCCTAGAGGCAATGAGGCCATTGGGGTTAGTCGGCGGCAACGTTTGAACATGCCGATAACGCTTACGCTACGTCCATCGTCGATTCCAGTCAAGCCTCACCAGTCCCTATATATAGAAGGAAACTACATTTAATGCCATCACTACTCAAAGTACGGCTTTTCTATGTGCGGTAAAGGCGAGAGCTTATGCGGGAGAGTTCCGCGTGGCTACCCTAAGTGCCGTCGAACTCGTCGTAGCGTGTTCCACCGCCTATCTGTCCGAAGGGCAGAAAGAAACTGCGGGAACTCGGCGGGAGCCGGTAATCGAAATGCCGACGATAACCTCGATAGGCGGCGGGTGCCGGTAGTCGAATCGACAGTCCTGCCGCCAACAGACTGGTGTCATGCCGATAACGCTTACGCCACGTCCATCGTCGATTCCAGTCAAGCCTCACCAGTCCCCTATATATAGAAGGAAACTACATTTAATGCCATCACTACTCAAAAGTACGGCTTTTCTATGTGCGGTAAAGGCGAGAGCTTATGCGGGAGAGTTCCGCGTGGCTACCCTAAGTGCCGTCGAACTCGTCGTAGCGTGTTCCACCGCCTATCTGTCCGAAGGGCAGAAAGAAACTGCGGGAACTCGGCGGGAGCAGGTAATCGAAATGCCGACGATAACCTCGGTAGGCGGCGGGTGCCGGTAGTCGAATCGACAGTCCTGCCGCCAACAGCCTGCTGACATGCCGATAACGCTTACGCTACGTCCATCGTCGATTCCAGTCAAGCTCACCAGTCCCCTATATATAGAAGGAAACTACATTTAATGCCATCACTACTCAAAAGTACGGCTTTTCTATGTGCGGTAAAGGCGAGAGCTTATGCGGGAGAGTTCCGCGTGGGTACCGAAGTACCGTCGAACTCGTCGTAGCGTGTTCCACGGCCAATCTGTCCGAAGGGCAGAAAGAAACTGCGGGAACTCGGCGGGAGCCGGTAATCGAAATGCCGACGATAACCTCGGTAGGCGGCGGGTGCCGGTAGTCGAATCGACAGTCCTGCCGCCAACAGCCTGCTGACATGCCGATAACGCTTACGCTACGTCCATCGTCGATTCCAGTCAAGCTCACCAGTCCCCTATATATAGAAGGAAACTACATTTAATGCCATCACTACTCAAAAGTACGGCTTTTCTATGTGCGGTAAAGGCGAGAGCTTATGCGGGAGAGTTCCGCGTGGCTACCCTAAGTACCGTCGAACTCGTCGTAGCGTGTTCCACCGCCAATCTGTCCGAAGGGCAGAAAGAAACTGCGGGAACTCGGCGGGAGCCGGTAATCGAAATGCCGACGATAACCTCGGTAGGCGGCGGGTGCCGGTAGTCGAATCGACAGTCCTGCCGCCAACAGCCTGCTGACATGCCGATAACGCTTACGCCACGTCCATCGTCGATTCCAGTCAAGCCTCACCAGTCCCCTATATATAGAAGGAAACTACATTTAATGCCATCACTACTCAAAAGTACGGCTTTTCTATGTGCGGTAAAGGCGAGAGCTTATGCGGGAGAGTTCCGCGTGGCTACCTAAGTGCCGTCGAACTCGTCGTAGCGTGTTCCACCGCCAATCTGTCCGAAGGGCAGAAAGAAACTGCGGGAACTCGGCGGGAGCCGGTAATCGAAATGCCGACGATAACCTCGGTAGGCGGCGGGTGCCGGTAGTCGAATCGACAGTCCTGCCGCCAACAGCCTGCTGACATGCCGATAACGCTTACGCCACGTCCATCGTCGATTCCAGTCAAGCCTCACCAGTCCCCTATATATAGAAGGAAACTACATTTAATGCCATCACTACTCAAAAGTACGGCTTTTCTATGTGCGGTAAAGGCGAGAGCTTATGCGGGAGAGTTCCGCGTGGCTACCTAAGTGCCGTCGAACTCGTCGTAGCGTGTTCCACCGCCTATCTGTCCGAAGGGCAGAAAGAAACTGCGGGAACTCGGCGGGAGCCGGTAATCGAAATGCCGACGATAACCTCGGTAGGCGGCGGGTGCCGGTAGTCGAATCGACAGTCCTGCCGCCAACAGACTGCTGTCATGCCGATAACGCTTACGCCACGTCCATCGTCGATTCCAGTCAAGCCTCACCAGTCCCCTATATATATAGAAGGAAACTACATTTAATGCCATCACTACTCAAAAGTACGGCTTTTCTATGTGCGGTAAAGGCGAGAGCTTATGCGGGAGAGTTCCGCGTGGCTACCTAAGTGCCGTCGAACTCGTCGTAGCGTGTTCCACGGCCAATCTGTCCGAAGGGCAGAAAGAAACTGCGGGAACTCGGCGGGAGCCGGTAATCGAAATGCCGACGATAACCTCGGTAGGCGGCGGGTGCCGGTAGTCGAATCGACAGTCCTGCCGCCAACAGCCTGCTGACATGCCGATAACGCTTACGCCACGTCCATCGTCGATTCCAGTCAAGCTCACCAGTCCCTATATATAGAAGGAAACTACATTTAATGCCATCACTACTCAAAAGTACGGCTTTTCTATGTGCGGTAAAGGCGAGAGCTTATGCGGGAGAGTTCCGCGTGGGTACCCGAAGTACCGTCGAACTCGTCGTAGCGTGTTCCACGGCCAATCTGTCCGAAGGGCAGAAAGAAACTGCGGGAACTCGGCGGGAGCCGGTAATCGAAATGCCGACGATAACCTCGGTAGGCGGCGGGTGCCGGTAGTCGAATCGACAGTCCTGCCGCCAACAGCCTGCTGACATGCCGATAACGCTTACGCCACGTCCATCGTCGATTCCAGTCAAGCCTCACCAGTCCCCTATATATAGAAGGAAACTACATTTAATGCCATCACTACTCAAAAGTACGGCTTTTCTATGTGCGGTAAAGGCGAGAGCTTATGCGGGAGAGTTCCGCGTGGCTACCTAAGTGCCGTCGAACTCGTCGTAGCGTGTTCCACCGCCTATCTGTCCGAAGGGCAGAAAGAAACTGCGGGAACTCGGCGGGAGCCGGTAATCGAAATGCCGACGATAACCTCGGTAGGCGGCGGGTGCCGGTAGTCGAATCGCCAGTCCTGCCGCCAACAGACTGCTGACATGCCGATAACGCTTACGCCACGTCCATCGTCGATTCCAGTCAAGCCTCACCAGTCCCCTATATATAGAAGGAAACTACATTTAATGCCATCACTACTCAAAAGTACGGCTTTTCTATGTGCGGTAAAGGCGAGAGCTTATGCGGGAGAGTTCCGCGTGGCTACCCTAAGTGCCGTCGAACTCGTCGTAGCGTGTTCCACCGCCTATCTGTCCGAAGGGCAGAAAGAAACTGCGGGAACTCGGCGGGAGCCGGTAATCGAAATGCCGACGATAACCTCGGTAGGCGGCGGGTGCCGGTAGTCGAATCGACAGTCCTGCCGCCAACAGACTGGTGTCATGCCGATAACGCTTACGCCACGTCCATCGTCGATTCCAGTCAAGCCTCACCAGTCCCTATATATAGAAGGAAACTACATTTAATGCCATCACTACTCAAAAGTACGGCTTTTCTATGTGCGGTAAAGGCGAGAGCTTATGCGGGAGAGTTCCGCGTGGGTACCCGAAGTACCGTCGAACTCGTCGTAGCGTGTTCCACCGCCTATCTGTCCGAAGGGCAGAAAGAAACTGCGGGAACTCGGCGGGAGCCGGTAATCGAAATGCCGACGATAACCTCGGTAGGCGGCGGGTGCCGGTAGTCGAATCGACAGTCCTGCCGCCAACAGCCTGCTGACATGCCGATAACGCTTACGCCACGTCCATCGTCGATTCCAGTCAAGCCTCACCAGTCC
Organism: Tachypleus tridentatus; assembly: GCF_004210375.1. NCBI lineage: Eukaryota > Metazoa > Arthropoda > Merostomata > Xiphosura > Limulidae > Tachypleus > Tachypleus tridentatus. The sequence continues at coordinate 27,581 of NW_027467876.1, forward strand.
CCTATATATAGAAGGAAACTACATTTAATGCCATCACTACTCAAAAGTACGGCTTTTCTATGTGCGGTAAAGGCGAGAGCTTATGCGGGAGAGTTCCGCGTGGGTACCCTAAGTACCGTCGAACTCGTCGTAGCGTGTTCCACGGCCAATCTGTCCGAAGGGCAGAAAGAAACTGCGGGAACTCGGCGGGAGCCGGTAATCGAAATGCCGACGATAACCTCGGTAGGCGGCGGGTGCCGGTAGTCGAATCGACAGTCCTGCCGCCAACAGCCTGCTGACATGCCGATAACGCTTACGCTACGTCCATCGTCGATTCCAGTCAAGCTCACCAGTCCCTATATATAGAAGGAAACTACATTTAATGCCATCACTACTCAAAAGTACGGCTTTTCTATGTGCGGTAAAGGCGAGAGCTTATGCGGGAGAGTTCCGCGTGGGTACCCGAAGTACCGTCGAACTCGTCGTAGCGTGTTCCACGGCCAATCTGTCCGAAGGGCAGAAAGAAACTGCGGGAACTCGGCGGGAGCCGGTAATCGAAATGCCGACGATAACCTCGGTAGGCGGCGGGTGCCGGTAGTCGAATCGACAGTCCTGCCGCCAACAGCCTGCTGACATGCCGATAACGCTTACGCCACGTCCATCGTCGATTCCAGTCAAGCTCACCAGTCCCCTATATATAGAAGGAAACTACATTTAATGCCATCACTACTCAAAAGTACGGCTTTTCTATGTGCGGTAAAGGCGAGAGCTTATGCGGGAGAGTTCCGCGTGGGTACCCGAAGTACCGTCGAACTCGTCGTAGCGTGTTCCACCGCCAATCTGTCCGAAGGGCAGAAAGAAACTGCGGGAACTCGGCGGGAGCCGGTAATCGAAATGCCGACGATAACCTCGGTAGGCGGCGGGTGCCGGTAGTCGAATCGACAGTCCTGCCGCCAACAGCCTGCTGACATGCCGATAACGCTTACGCCACGTCCATCGTCGATTCCAGTCAAGCCTCACCAGTCCCTATATATAGAAGGAAACTACATTTAATGCCATCACTACTCAAAGTACGGCTTTTCTATGTGCGGTAAAGGCGAGAGCTTATGCGGGAGAGTTCCGCGTGGCTACCTAAGTGCCGTCGAACTCGTCGTAGCGTGTTCCACCGCCTATCTGTCCGAAGGGCAGAAAGAAACTGCGGGAACTCGGCGGGAGCCGGTAATCGAAATGCCGACGATAACCTCGGTAGGCGGCGGGTGCCGGTAGTCGAATCGACAGTCCTGCCGCCAACAGCCTGCTGACATGCCGATAACGCTTACGCCACGTCCATCGTCGATTCCAGTCAAGCCTCACCAGTCCCTATATATATAGAAGGAAACTACATTTAATGCCATCACTACTCAAAAGTACGGCTTTTCTATGTGCGGTAAAGGCGAGAGCTTATGCGGGAGAGTTCCGCGTGGGTACCCGAAGTACCGTCGAACTCGTCGTAGCGTGTTCCACCGCCTATCTGTCCGAAGGGCAGAAAGAAACTGCGGGAACTCGGCGGGAGCCGGTAATCGAAATGCCGACGATAACCTCGGTAGGCGGCGGGTGCCGGTAGTCGAATCGACAGTCCTGCCGCCAACAGCCTGCTGACATGCCGATAACGCTTACGCCACGTCCATCGTCGATTCCAGTCAAGCCTCACCAGTCCCCTATATATAGAAGGAAACTACATTTAATGCCATCACTACTCAAAAGTACGGCTTTTCTATGTGCGGTAAAGGCGAGAGCTTATGCGGGAGAGTTCCGCGTGGGTACCCGAAGTACCGTCGAACTCGTCGTAGCGTGTTCCACCGCCTATCTGTCCGAAGGGCAGAAAGAAACTGCGGGAACTCGGCGGGAGCCGGTAATCGAAATGCCGACGATAACCTCGGTAGGCGGCGGGTGCCGGTAGTCGAATCGACAGTCCTGCCGCCAACAGCCTGCTGACATGCCGATAACGCTTACGCCACGTCCATCGTCGATTCCAGTCAAGCCTCACCAGTCCCTATATATAGAAGGAAACTACATTTAATGCCATCACTACTCAAAAGTACGGCTTTTCTATGTGCGGTAAAGGCGAGAGCTTATGCGGGAGAGTTCCGCGTGGGTACCCGAAGTACCGTCGAACTCGTCGTAGCGTGTTCCACCGCCTATCTGTCCGAAGGGCAGAAAGAAACTGCGGGAACTCGGCGGGAGCCGGTAATCGAAATGCCGACGATAACCTCGGTAGGCGGCGGGTGCCGGTAGTCGAATCGACAGTCCTGCCGCCAACAGCCTGCTGACATGCCGATAACGCTTACGCCACGTCCATCGTCGATTCCAGTCAAGCCTCACCAGTCCCCTATATATATAGAAGGAAACTACATTTAATGCCATCACTACTCAAAGTACGGCTTTTCTATGTGCGGTAAAGGCGAGAGCTTATGCGGGAGAGTTCCGCGTGGGTACCCGAAGTACCGTCGAACTCGTCGTAGCGTGTTCCACCGCCAATCTGTCCGAAGGGCAGAAAGAAACTGCGGGAACTCGGCGGGAGCCGGTAATCGAAATGCCGACGATAACCTCGGTAGGCGGCGGGTGCCGGTAGTCGAATCGACAGTCCTGCCGCCAACAGCCTGCTGACATGCCGATAACGCTTACGCCACGTCCATCGTCGATTCCAGTCAAGCCTCACCAGTCCCTATATATAGAAGGAAACTACATTTAATGCCATCACTACTCAAAAGTACGGCTTTTCTATGTGCGGTAAAGGCGAGAGCTTATGCGGGAGAGTTCCGCGTGGGTACCCTAAGTACCGTCGAACTCGTCGTAGCGTGTTCCACCGCCTATCTGTCCGAAGGGCAGAAAGAAACTGCGGGAACTCGGCGGGAGCCGGTAATCGAAATGCCGACGATAACCTCGGTAGGCGGCGGGTGCCGGTAGTCGAATCGACAGTCCTGCCGCCAACAGCCTGCTGACATGCCGATAACGCTTACGCCACGTCCATCGTCGATTCCAGTCAAGCCTCACCAGTCCCCTATATATAGAAGGAAACTACATTTAATGCCATCACTACTCAAAAGTACGGCTTTTCTATGTGCGGTAAAGGCGAGAGCTTATGCGGGAGAGTTCCGCGTGGGTACCTAAGTACCGTCGAACTCGTCGTAGCGTGTTCCACCGCCTATCTGTCCGAAGGGCAGAAAGAAACTGCGGGAACTCGGCGGGAGCCGGTAATCGAAATGCCGACGATAACCTCGGTAGGCGGCGGGTGCCGGTAGTCGAATCGACAGTCCTGCCGCCAACAGCCTGCTGACATGCCGATAACGCTTACGCCACGTCCATCGTCGATTCCAGTCAAGCCTCACCAGTCCCCTATATATAGAAGGAAACTACATTTAATGCCATCACTACTCAAAGTACGGCTTTTCTATGTGCGGTAAAGGCGAGAGCTTATGCGGGAGAGTTCCGCGTGGGTACCCGAAGTACCGTCGAACTCGTCGTAGCGTGTTCCACCGCCTATCTGTCCGAAGGGCAGAAAGAAACTGCGGGAACTCGGCGGGAGCCGGTAATCGAAATGCCGACGATAACCTCGGTAGGCGGCGGGTGCCGGTAGTCGAATCGACAGTCCTGCCGCCAACAGCCTGCTGACATGCCGATAACGCTTACGCCACGTCCATCGTCGATTCCAGTCAAGCTCACCAGTCCCTATATATAGAAGGAAACTACATTTAATGCCATCACTACTCAAAAGTACGGCTTTTCTATGTGCGGTAAAGGCGAGAGCTTATGCGGGAGAGTTCCGCGTGGGTACCCGAAGTACCGTCGAACTCGTCGTAGCGTGTTCCACCGCCTATCTGTCCGAAGGGCAGAAAGAAACTGCGGGAACTCGGCGGGAGCCGGTAATCGAAATGCCGACGATAACCTCGGTAGGCGGCGGGTGCCGGTAGTCGAATCGACAGTCCTGCCGCCAACAGCCTGCTGACATGCCGATAACGCTTACGCCACGTCCATCGTCGATTCCAGTCAAGCCTCACCAGTCCCCTATATATAGAAGGAAACTACATTTAATGCCATCACTACTCAAAGTACGGCTTTTCTATGTGCGGTAAAGGCGAGAGCTTATGCGGGAGAGTTCCGCGTGGGTACCCGAAGTACCGTCGAACTCGTCGTAGCGTGTTCCACCGCCTATCTGTCCGAAGGGCAGAAAGAAACTGCGGGAACTCGGCGGGAGCCGGTAATCGAAATGCCGACGATAACCTCGGTAGGCGGCGGGTGCCGGTAGTCGAATCGACAGTCCTGCCGCCAACAGCCTGCTGACATGCCGATAACGCTTACGCCACGTCCATCGTCGATTCCAGTCAAGCCTCACCAGTCCCTATATATAGAAGGAAACTACATTTAATGCCATCACTACTCAAAGTACGGCTTTTCTATGTGCGGTAAAGGCGAGAGCTTATGCGGGAGAGTTCCGCGTGGGTACCTAAGTACCGTCGAACTCGTCGTAGCGTGTTCCACCGCCTATCTGTCCGAAGGGCAGAAAGAAACTGCGGGAACTCGGCGGGAGCCGGTAATCGAAATGCCGACGATAACCTCGGTAGGCGGCGGGTGCCGGTAGTCGAATCGACAGTCCTGCCGCCAACAGCCTGCTGACATGCCGATAACGCTTACGCCACGTCCATCGTCGATTCCAGTCAAGCTCACCAGTCCCCTATATATAGAAGGAAACTACATTTAATGCCATCACTACTCAAAGTACGGCTTTTCTATGTGCGGTAAAGGCGAGAGCTTATGCGGGAGAGTTCCGCGTGGGTACCCAAGTACCGTCGAACTCGTCGTAGCGTGTTCCACCGCCTATCTGTCCGAAGGGCAGAAAGAAACTGCGGGAACTCGGCGGGAGCCGGTAATCGAAATGCCGACGATAACCTCGGTAGGCGGCGGGTGCCGGTAGTCGAATCGACAGTCCTGCCGCCAACAGCCTGCTGACATGCCGATAACGCTTACGCCACGTCCATCGTCGATTCCAGTCAAGCCTCACCAGTCCCTATATATAGAAGGAAACTACATTTAATGCCATCACTACTCAAAGTACGGCTTTTCTATGTGCGGTAAAGGCGAGAGCTTATGCGGGAGAGTTCCGCGTGGGTACCCGAAGTACCGTCGAACTCGTCGTAGCGTGTTCCACCGCCTATCTGTCCGAAGGGCAGAAAGAAACTGCGGGAACTCGGCGGGAGCCGGTAATCGAAATGCCGACGATAACCTCGGTAGGCGGCGGGTGCCGGTAGTCGAATCGACAGTCCTGCCGCCAACAGCCTGCTGACATGCCGATAACGCTTACGCCACGTCCATCGTCGATTCCAGTCAAGCCTCACCAGTCCCCTATATATAGAAGGAAACTACATTTAATGCCATCACTACTCAAAGTACGGCTTTTCTATGTGCGGTAAAGGCGAGAGCTTATGCGGGAGAGTTCCGCGTGGCTACCTAAGTACCGTCGAACTCGTCGTAGCGTGTTCCACCGCCTATCTGTCCGAAGGGCAGAAAGAAACTGCGGGAACTCGGCGGGAGCCGGTAATCGAAATGCCGACGATAACCTCGGTAGGCGGCGGGTGCCGGTAGTCGAATCGACAGTCCTGCCGCCAACAGCCTGCTGACATGCCGATAACGCTTACGCCACGTCCATCGTCGATTCCAGTCAAGCCTCACCAGTCCCTATATATAGAAGGAAACTACATTTAATGCCATCACTACTCAAAAGTACGGCTTTTCTATGTGCGGTAAAGGCGAGAGCTTATGCGGGAGAGTTCCGCGTGGCTACCCTAAGTACCGTCGAACTCGTCGTAGCGTGTTCCACCGCCTATCTGTCCGAAGGGCAGAAAGAAACTGCGGGAACTCGGCGGGAGCAGGTAATCGAAATGCCGACGATAACCTCGGTAGGCGGCGGGTGCCGGTAGTCGAATCGACAGTCCTGCCGCCAACAGCCTGCTGACATGCCGATAACGCTTACGCCACGTCCATCGTCGATTCCAGTCAAGCCTCACCAGTCCCCTATATATAGAAGGAAACTACATTTAATGCCATCACTACTCAAAGTACGGCTTTTCTATGTGCGGTAAAGGCGAGAGCTTATGCGGGAGAGTTCCGCGTGGCTACCCTAAGTACCGTCGAACTCGTCGTAGCGTGTTCCACCGCCTATCTGTCCGAAGGGCAGAAAGAAACTGCGGGAACTCGGCGGGAGCAGGTAATCGAAATGCCGACGATAACCTCGGTAGGCGGCGGGTGCCGGTAGTCGAATCGACAGTCCTGCCGCCAACAGCCTGCTGACATGCCGATAACGCTTACGCCACGTCCATCGTCGATTCCAGTCAAGCTCACCAGTCCCTATATATAGAAGGAAACTACATTTAATGCCATCACTACTCAAAAGTACGGCTTTTCTATGTGCGGTAAAGGCGAGAGCTTATGCGGGAGAGTTCCGCGTGGCTACCTAAGTACCGTCGAACTCGTCGTAGCGTGTTCCACCGCCTATCTGTCCGAAGGGCAGAAAGAAACTGCGGGAACTCGGCGGGAGCGGTAATCGAAATGCCGACGATAACCTCGGTAGGCGGCGGGTGCCGGTAGTCGAATCGACAGTCCTGCCGCCAACAGCCTGCTGACATGCCGATAACGCTTACGCTACGTCCATCGTCGATTCCAGTCAAGCTCACCAGTCCCCTATATATAGAAGGAAACTACATTTAATGCCATCACTACTCAAAGTACGGCTTTTCTATGTGCGGTAAAGGCGAGAGCTTATGCGGGAGAGTTCCGCGTGGCTACCGAAGTACCGTCGAACTCGTCGTAGCGTGTTCCACCGCCAATCTGTCCGAAGGGCAGAAAGAAACTGCGGGAACTCGGCGGGAGCCGGTAATCGAAATGCCGACGATAACCTCGGTAGGCGGCGGGTGCCGGTAGTCGAATCGACAGTCCTGCCGCCAACAGCCTGCTGACATGCCGATAACGCTTACGCTACGTCCATCGTCGATTCCAGTCAAGCTCACCAGTCCCCTATATATAGAAGGAAACTACATTTAATGCCATCACTACTCAAAGTACGGCTTTTCTATGTGCGGTAAAGGCGAAAGCTTATGCGGGAGAGTTCCGCGTGGCTACCCTCTGTTCGGTGACATGCCGATAACGCTTACGCTACGTCCATCGTCGATGACAGTCAAGCCTCACCAGTCCCTATATATAGAAGGAAACTACATTTAATGCCATCACTACTCAATAGTACGGCCTTTCTATGTGCGGTAAAGGCGAGAGCTTATGCGGGAGAGTTCCGCGTGGCTACCTAAGTACCGTCGAACTCGTCGTAGCGTGTTCCACCGGGTATCTGTCCGAAGGGCACAAAGAAACTGCGGGCACTCGGCGGGAGCAGGTGATCGAAATACCGGCGATATCCTCTAGGGACGACGAATCGAAGGAACCGCCGCCAACCTTTTGGGCACTTTTCGCAGCGGCTGAGCCTAGACGTACGTCCCGTTGGAGAAAGCTGCTGTTTGACCACGCACGCGCGAAACAGCCCGAGAAATGGATTCCCCGTCGGTAGGCGGCGGGCGCAGGTGTTTAAATTTCCCAATCGCTGGCACATGCTCTGAGACTCTGTTCGACTTGTACCGAGGCCAATGCGTGTACTCGGCGGGAGCAGGTGATCGAAATGCCGTCCACATCCTCTAGGGACGACGAATCGAAGGACCCGCCGCCAACCTTTCGGGCACTTTTGCAGCGGCTGCGTCTAGACGTCCGACCCGTTGGAGCAAGCTGCTGTTCGACCACGCACGCGCGATAGAGGCCGAGAAAATGGGTTCCCCCGTCGGTAGGCGGCGGGCGCGGGTGTTTAAATTTCCCGCTCGCTGGCACATGCTCTGAGACTCTGTTCGACTTGTACCGAGGCCAATGCGTGTACTCGGCGGGAGCAGGTGTTCGAAATGCCGACCGTATCCTCTAGGGACGACGAATCGAAGGTCCCGCCGCCAACCTTTCGGGCACTTTTCGCAACGGCTGCGTCTAGACGTCCGACCCGTTGGAGCAAGCGGCTGTTAGACCACGCACGCGCGAAACAGACCGAGAAAATCGGTTCCCCCGTCGGTAGGCGGCGGGCGCGGGTGTTTAAATTTCCCAATCGCTGGCACATGCTCTGAGACTCTGTTCGACTTGTACCGAGGCCAATGCGTGTACTCGGCGGGAGCAGGTGTTCGAAATGCCGACCGTATCCTCTAGGGACGACGAATCGAAGGTCCCGCCGCCAACCTTTCGGGCACTTTTCGCAACGGCTGCGTCTAGACGTCCGACCCGTTGGAGCAAGCTGCTGTTGGACCACGCACGCGCGAAACAGACCGAGAAAATCGGTTCCCCCGTCGGTAGGCGGCGGGCGCGGGTGTTTAAATTTCCCAATCGCTGGCACATGCTCTGAGACTCTGTTCGACTTGTACCGAGGCCAATGCGTGTACTCGGCGGGAGCAGGTGTTCGAAATGCCGACCGTATCCTCTAGGGACGACGAATCGAAGGACCCGCCGCCAACCTTTCGGGCACTTTTCGCAACGGCTGCGTCTAGACGTCCGACCCGTTGGAGCAAGCTGCTGTTCGACCACGCACGCGCGAAACAGACCGAGAAAATCGGTTCCCCCGTCGGTAGGCGGCGGGCGCGGGTGTTTAAATTTCCCAATCGCTGGCACATGCTCTGAGACTCTGTTCGACTTGTACCGAGGCCAATGCGTGTACTCGGCGGGAGCAGGTGTTCGAAATGCCGACCGTATCCTCTAGGGACAACGAATCGAAGGACCCGCCGCCAACCTTTCGGGCACTTTTCGCAACGGCTGCGTCTAGACGTCCGACCCGTTGGAGCAAGCTGCTGTTGGACCACGCACGCGCGAAACAGACCGAGAAAATCGGTTCCCCCGTCGGTAGGCGGCGGGCGCGGGTGTTTAAATTTCCCAATCGCTGTCACATGCTCTGAGACTCTGTTCGACTTGTACCGAGGCCAATGCGTGTACTCGGCGGGAGCAGGTGTTCGAAATGCCGACCGTATCCTCTAGGGACGACGAATCGAAGGACCCGCCGCCAACCTTTCGGGCACTTTTCGCAACGGCTGCGTCTAGACGTCCGACCCGTTGGAGCAAGCTGCTGTTGGACCACGCACGCGCGAAACAGACCGAGAAAATCGGTTCCCCCGTCGGTAGGCGGCGGGCGCGGGTGTTTAAATTTCCCAATCGCTGGCACATGCTCTGAGACTCTGTTCGACTTGTACCGAGGCCAATGCGTGTACTCGGCGGGAGCAGGTGATCGAAATGCCGTCCACATCCTCTAGGGACGACGAATCGAAGGACCCGCCGCCAACCTTTCGGGCACTTTTTGCAACGGCTGCGTCTAGACGTCCGACCCGTTGGAGCAAGCTGCTGTTCGACCACGCACGCGCGAAAGAGGCCGAGAAAATGGGTTCCCCCGTCGGTAGGCGGCGGGTGCGGGTGTTTAAATTTCCCGCTCGCTGGCACATGCTCTGAGACTCTGTTCGACTTGTACCGAGGCCAATGCGTGTACTCGGCGGGAGCAGGTGTTCGAAATGCCGACCGTATCCTCTAGGGACGACGAATCGAAGGTCCCGCCGCCAACCTTTCGGGCACTTTTCGCAACGGCTGCGTCTAGACGTCCGACCCGTTGGAGCAAGCGGCTGTTAGAACACGCACGCGCGAAACAGACCGAGAAAATCGGTTCCCCCGTCGGTAGGCGGCGGGCGCGGGTGTTTAAATTTCCCAATCGCTGGCACATGCTCTGAGACTCTGTTCGACTTGTACCGAGGCCAATGCGTGTACTCGGCGGGAGCAGGTGTTCGAAATGCCGACCGTATCCTCTAGGGACGAAGAATCGAAGGTCCCGCCGCCAACCTTTCGGGCACTTTTCGCAA
>NW_027467877.1:5000-27500 GCF_004210375.1 Tachypleus tridentatus
GGAACAGAACGTCTTTCGTAACAAAAGACAATCGTTAATCGCTCGGATTAACTCGTACGCGTGCGGTCGAACGCACGTACTGCTTTATCCCCGCTCGGACCGAGAGGGAAAGGGAAACAGTCACCGTTATTGACGTGCCCCGTGAAAGGGAAGGGCCGCTCGAACCCTTGGTTTGACAAGCTGAAATTCAACGGCTCGTGCAGAGCACGCTGCGGGTCCAGCATCCCTTGTGTCTCTGACTGAGACCGGCTAATCGCTCGGATTAACTCGTAGGCGTGCGGTCGAACGCACGTACTGCTTTATCCCCGCTCGGACCGAGAGGGAAAGGGAAACATTCACCGTAAATAACATTCCCCGTGAAAGGGAAGGGCCGCTCGGACCCTTGGTTTGACAAGCTGAAATTCAACGACTCGTGCAGAGCACGCTGCGGGTCCAGCATCCCGTGTGTCTCTGACTGAGACCGGCTAATCGCTCGGATTAACTCGTAGGCGTGCGGTCGAACGCACGTACTGCTTTTATCCCCGCTCGGACCGAGAGGGATAGGGAAACAGTCACCGTTGTTCACGTGCCCCGTGAAAGGGAAGAGCCGCTCGGACCCTTGGTTTGACATGCTGAAATTCAACGACTCGTGCAGAGCACGCTGCGGGTCCAGCATCCCGTGTGTCTCTGACTGAGACCGGCTAATCGCTCGGATTAACTCGTAGGGGTGCGGTCGAACGCACGTACTGCTTTTATCCCCACTCGGACAGAGAGGGAAAGGGAAACAGTCACCGTTGTTCACGTGCCCCGTGAAAGGGAAGAGCCGCTCGGACCCTTGGTTTGACATGCTGAAATTCAACGGCTCGTGCAGAGCACGCTGCGGGTCCAGCATCCCGTGTGTCTCTTACTGAGACCGGCTAATCGCTCGGATTAACTCGTAGCCGTGCGGTTGAACGCACGTACTGCTTTTATCCCCGCTCGGACCGAGAGGGAAAGGGAAACAGTCACCGTAAATAACATGCCCTTGGTTTGACAAGCTGACCCTTGGTTTGACAAGCTGAAATTCAACGACTCGTGCAGAGCACGCTGCGGGTCCAGCATCCCGTGTGTCTCTGACTGAGACCGGCTAATCGCTCGGATTAACTCGTAGGCGTGCGGTCGAACGCACGTACTGCTTTTATCCCCGCTCGGACCGAGAGGGAAAGGGAAACAGTCACCGTTATTGACGTGCCCCGTGAAAGGGAAGAGCCGCTCGGACCCTTGGTTTGACATGCTGAAATTCAACGGCTCGTGCAGAGCACGCTGCGGGTCCAGCATCCCGTGTGTCTCTGACTGAGACCGGCTAATCGCTCGGATTAACTCGTAGGCGTGCGGTCGAACGCACGTACTGCTTTTATCCCCGCTCGGAACGAGAGGGAAAGGGAAACAGTCACCGTAAATAACATGCCCCGTGAAAGGGAAGGGCCGCTCGGACCCTTGGTTTGACAAGCTGAAATTCAACGACTCGTGCAGAGCACCTGCGGGTCCAGCATCCCGTGTGTCTCTGACTGAGACCGGCTAATCGCTCGGATTAACTCGTAGGCGTGCGGTCGAACGCACGTACTGCTTTTATCCCCGCTCGGACCGAGACTTGCCCCGGCTCGGACCCTTGGTTTGACAACGGCTCGTGCAGGAAACAGTCACCGATTAACTCGTAGGCGTGCGGTCGAACGCACGTACTGCTTTATCCCCGCTCGGAACGAGAGGGAAAGGAAACGTGTAAATAACCCCGTGAACCCTTGGGAAGCTGAAATTCAACGACTCGTGCAGAGCCGCTCGGACCCTTGGTTTGACATGCTGAAATTCAACGGCTCGTGCAGAGCACGCTGCGGGTCCAGCATCCCGTGTGTCTCTGACTGAGACCGGCTAATCGCTCGGATTAACTCGTAGGCGTGCGGTCGAACGCACGTACTGCTTTTATCCCCGCTCGGACCGAGAGGGAAAGGGAAACAGTCACCGTAAATAACATGCCCCGTGAAAGGGAAGGGCCGCTCGGACCCTTGGTTTGACAAGCTGAAATTCAACGACTCGTGCAGAGCACGCTGCGGGTCCAGCATCCCGTGTGTCTCTGACTGAGACCGGCTAATCGCTCGGATTAACTCGTAGGCGTGCGGTCGAACGCACGTACTGCTTTTATCCCCGCTCGGACCGAGAGGGAAAGGGAAACAGTCACCGTTGTTCACGTGCCCCGTGAAAGGGAAGAGCCGCTCGGACCCTTGGTTTGACATGCTGAAATTCAACGGCTCGTGCAGAGCACGCTGCGGGTCCAGCATCCCGTGTGTCTCTGACTGAGACCGGCTAATCGCTCGGATTAACTCGTAGGCGTGCGGTCGAACGCACGTACTGCTTTTATCCCCGCTCGGACCGAGAGGGAAAGGGAAACAGTCACCGTTGTTCACGTGCCCCGTGAAAGGGAAGAGCCGCTCGGACCCTTGGTTTGACATGCTGAAATTCAACGGCTCGTGCAGAGCACGCTGCGGGTCCAGCATCCCGTGTGTCTCTGACTGAGACCGGCTAATCGCTCGGATTAACTCGTAGGCGTGCGGTCGAACGCACGTACTGCTTTTATCCCCGCTCGGACCGAGAGGGAAAGGGAAACAGTCACCGTAAATAACATGCCCCGTGAAAGGGAAGGGCCGCTCGGACCCTTGGTTTGACAAGCTGAAATTCAACGACTCGTGCAGAGCACGCTGCGGGTCCAGCATCCCGTGTGTCTCTGACTGAGACCGGCTAATCGCTCGGATTAACTCGTAGGCGTGCGGTCGAACGCACGTACTGCTTTTATCCCCGCTCGGACCGAGAGGGAAAGGGAAACAGTCACCGTTGTTCACGTGCCCCGTGAAAGGGAAGAGCCGCTCGGACCCTTGGTTTGACATGCTGAAATTCAACGGCTCGTGCAGAGCACGCTGCGGGTCCAGCATCCCGTGTGTCTCTGACTGAGACCGGCTAATCGCTCGGATTAACTCGTAGGCGTGCGGTCGAACGCACGTACTGCTTTTATCCCCGCTCGGACGAGAGGGAAAGGGAAACAGTCACCGTTGTTCACGTGCCCCGTGAAAGGGAAGAGCCGCTCGGACCCTTGGTTTGACATGCTGAAATTCAACGGCTCGTGCAGAGCACGCTGCGGGTCCAGCATCCCGTGTGTCTCTTAATGAGACTGGCTAATCGCTCGGATTAACTCGTAGCCGTGCGGTCGAACGCACGTACTGCTTTTATCCCCGCTCGGACCGAGAGGGAAAGGGAAACAGTCACCGTAAATAACATGCCCCGTGAAAGGGAAGGGCCGCTCGGACCCTTGGTTTGACAAGCTGAAATTCAACGACTCGTGCAGAGCACGCTGCGGGTCCAGCATCCCGTGTGTCTCTGACTGAGACCGGCTAATCGCTCGGATTAACTCGTAGGCGTGCGGTCGAACGCACGTACTGCTTTTATCCCCGCTCGGACCGAGAGGGAAAGGGAAACAGTCACCGATATTGACGTGCCCCGTGAAAGGGAAGAGCCGCTCGGACCCTTGGTTTGACATGCTGAAATTCAACGGCTCGTGCAGAGCACGCTGCGGGTCCAGCATCCCGTGTGTCTCTGACTGAGACCGGCTAATCGCTCGGATTAACTCGTAGGCGTGCGGTCGAACGCACGTACTGCTTTTATCCCCGCTCGGACCGAGAGGGAAAGGGAAACAGTCACCGTAAATAACATGCCCCGTGAAAGGGAAGGGCCGCTCGGACCCTTGGTTTGACAAGCTGAAATTCAACGACTCGTGCAGAGCACGCTGCGGGTCCAGCATCCCGTGTGTCTCTGACTGAGACCGGCTAATCGCTCGGATTAACTCGTAGGCGTGCGGTCGAACGCACGTACTGCTTTTATCCCCGCTCGGACCGAGAGGGAAAGGGAAACAGTCACCGTTATTGACTTGCCCCGTGAAAGGGAAGAGCCGCTCGGACCCTTGGTTTGACATGCTGAAATTCAACGGCTCGTGCAGAGCACGCTGCGGGTCCAGCATCCCGTGTGTCTCTGACTGAGACCGGCTAATCGCTCGGATTAACACGTAGGGGTGCGGTCGAACGCACGTACTGCTTTTATCCCCGCTCGGACCGAGAGGGAAAGGGAAACAGTCACCGTTATTGACTTGCCCCGTGAAAGGGAAGAGCCGCTCGGACCCTTGGTTTGACATGCTGAAATTCAACGACTCGTGCAGAGCACGCTGCGGGTCCAGCATCCCGTGTGTCTCTGACTGAGACCGGCTAATCGCTCGGATTAACACGTAGGGTGCGGTCGAACGCACGTACTGCTTTTATCCCCGCTCGGACCGAGAGGGAAAGGGAAACAGTCACCGTTATTGACTTGCCCCGTGAAAGGGAAGAGCCGCTCGGACCCTTGGTTTGACATGCTGAAATTCAACGGCTCGTGCAGAGCACGCTGCGGGTCCAGCATCCCGTGTGTCTCTGACTGAGACCGGCTAATCGCTCTGATTAACTCGTAGGGGTGCGGTCGAACGCACGTACTGCTTTTATCCCCGCTCGGAACGAGAGAGAAAGGGAAACAGTCACCGTAAATAACATGCCCCGTGAAAGGGAAGGGCCGCTCGGACCCTTGGTTTGACAAGCTGAAATTCAACGACTCGTGCAGAGCACGCTGCGGGTCCAGCATCCCGTGTGTCTCTGACTGAGACCGGCTAATCGCTCGGATTAACTCGTAGGCGTGCGGTCGAACGCACGTACTGCTTTTATCCCCGCACGGACCGAGAGGGAACGGGAAACAGCTACCCATATATTTTACGACAGTAACCTCTTCCACCGAGGCACGTCAAAAACCACCGTTACAGGTGGTGCCGAATCCACCGAGACGGGTAGAACGACAAACTTACTAGGAAAACGCCGCACAGTGTTCTTAAAACCATCACTTCTCGCAACATTCTTTTCGCTCCAATATATTGTTTCAATCCACCATTACGTTCGTTCATTCAATATCTCTCGGCCTCTTACATTCTTTGTTCGGCCATTTCTTAACACTATCGGCAGTCGTTTTCGCTAGTACTCACCACCTGTGTGGAAACGGGCCGTGACCAGCCCACAGGTCCCGGGCACGCCGGGTTAAAAGGTGAGAGGAGGCTTAACACAATGTTACAATCCTGTCTCAGACAGACTATGCCCCTATATAGAGAAGGAAACTAAATTTAATGCCATCAGAACCCATTAGTACGGCATTTGAAAGTGCGGTAAAGGCAAGGGACCAAGCGGAATAGTTCCGCATCGCTACCCTGAGTTGCGTCAAATTGGTCCTCAGTTTTGAGTGAAAAGTGGTGAAAATGAACGCTGAAAACAACGTTTCTAACTATCAAACTGATTTTGCCATTTCCTCCCACTTTCCAAATTTCACCGAACTCTCCTCACATCCATGCCGTCTTTGGCATCACTCTATACGGGAGAAAATTTCTTAAAGTCGTACTCCCTTTCAGGTCCGTCTCAGACAGACTATGCCCCTATATAGAGAAGGAAACTACATTTAATGCCATCAGAACCCATTAGTACGGCATTTCAAAGTGCGGTAAAGGCGAGAACCTATGCGGGCAAGTTCCGCATCGCAACCCTGAGTTGCGTCAAATTGGTCCTCAGTTTTGAGTGAAAAGTGGTGAAAATGAACGCTGAAAACAACGTTTCTAACTATCAAACTGATTTTGCCATTTCCTCCCACTTTCCAAATTTCACCGAACTCTCCTCACATCCATGCCGTCTTTGGCATCACTCTATACGGGAGAAAATTTCTTAAAGTCGTACTCCCTTTCAGGTCCGTCTCAGACAGACTATGCCCCCTATATAGAGAAGGAAACTACATTTAATGCCATCAGAACCCATTAGTACGGCATTTGAAAGTGCGGTAAACGGCGAGAGCCTATGCGGGCAAGTTCCGCATCGCAACCCTGAGTTGCGTCAAATTGGTCCTCAGTTTTGAGTGAAAAGTGGTGAAAATGAACGCTGAAAACAACGTTTCTAACTATCAAACTGATTTTGCCATTTCCTCCCACTTTCCAAATTTCACCGAACTCGCCTCACATCCATGCCGTCTTTGGCATCACACTATACGGGAGAAAATTTCTTAAAGCCGTCCTCCCTTTGAAGTCCGTCTCAGACAGACTATGCTCCCTATATATAGAAGGAAACTACATTTAATGCCATCAGAACCCATTAGTACGGCTTTTGAAAGTGCGGTAAAAGGCGAGAGCCTATGCGGGCAAGTTCCGCATCGCAACCCTGAGTTGCGTCAAATTGGTCCTCAGTTTTGAGTGAAAAGTGGTGAAAATGAACGCTGAAAACAACGTTTCTAACTATCAAACTGATTTTGCCATTTCCTCCCACTTTCCAAATTTCACCGAACTCTCCTCACATCCATGCCGTCTTTGGCATCACTCTATACGGGAGAAAATTTCTTAAAGTCGTACTCCCTTTCAGGTCCGTCTCAGACAGACTATGCCCCCTATATAGAGAAGGAAACTACATTTAATGCCATCAGAACCCATTAGTACGGCATTTGAAAGTGCGGTAAACGGCGAGAGCCTATGCGGGCAAGTTCCGCATCGCAACCCTGAGTTGCGTCAAATTGGTCCTCAGTTTTGAGTGAAAAGTGGTGAAAATGAACGCTGAAAACAACGTTTCTAACTATCAAACTGATTTTGCCATTTCCTCCCACTTTCCAAATTTCACCGAACTCGCCTCACATCCATGCCGTCTTTGGCATCACTCTATATGGGAGAAAATTTCTTAAAGCCGTCCTCCCTTTGAAGTCCGTCTCAGACAGACTATGCTCCCTATATATAGAAGGAAACTACATTTAATGCCATCAGAACCCATTAGTACGGCTTTTGAAAGTGCGGTAAAGGCGAGAGCCTATGCGGGCAAGTTCCGCATCGCAACCCTGAGTTGCGTCAAATTGGTCCTCAGTTTTGAGCGAAAAGGTACACGTAACGTCCTAAAACTACCGGGTAGTGTCCGCATCGTCCTCCACAACCCCGCCAACGGACGCGTCGCGTGATCGATCGCGAATCTCTCCTAGAGGCAATGAGGCCATTGGGGTTAGTCGGCGGCAACGTTTTAACATGCCGATAACGCTTACGCTACGTCCATCGTCGATTCCAGTCAAGCCTCACCAGTCCCCTATATATAGAAGGAAACTACATTTAATGCCATCACTACTCAAAAGTACGGCTTTTCTATGTGCGGTAAAGGCGAGAGCTTATGCGGGAGAGTTCCGCGTGGCTACCCTAAGTGCCGTCGAACTCGTCGTAGCGTGTTCCACCGCCTATCTGTCCGAAGGGCAGAAAGAAACTGCGGGAACTCGGCGGGAGCCGGTAATCGAAATGCCGACGATAACCTCGATAGGCGGCGGGTGCCGGTAGTCGAATCGACAGTCCTGCCGCCAACAGACTGGTGTCATGCCGATAACGCTTACGCCACGTCCATCGTCGATTCCAGTCAAGCCTCACCAGTCCCCTATATATAGAAGGAAACTACATTTAATGCCATCACTACTCAAAAGTACGGCTTTTCTATGTGCGGTAAAGGCGAGAGCTTATGCGGGAGAGTTCCGCGTGGCTACCCTAAGTGCCGTCGAACTCGTCGTAGCGTGTTCCACCGCCTATCTGTCCGAAGGGCAGAAAGAAACTGCGGGAACTCGGCGGGAGCAGGTAATCGAAATGCCGACGATAACCTCGGTAGGCGGCGGGTGCCGGTAGTCGAATCGACAGTCCTGCCGCCAACAGCCTGCTGACATGCCGATAACGCTTACGCTACGTCCATCGTCGATTCCAGTCAAGCTCACCAGTCCCCTATATATAGAAGGAAACTACATTTAATGCCATCACTACTCAAAAGTACGGCTTTTCTATGTGCGGTAAAGGCGAGAGCTTATGCGGGAGAGTTCCGCGTGGGTACCCGAAGTACCGTCGAACTCGTCGTAGCGTGTTCCACGGCCAATCTGTCCGAAGGGCAGAAAGAAACTGCGGGAACTCGGCGGGAGCCGGTAATCGAAATGCCGACGATAACCTCGGTAGGCGGCGGGTGCCGGTAGTCGAATCGACAGTCCTGCCGCCAACAGCCTGCTGACATGCCGATAACGCTTACGCTACGTCCATCGTCGATTCCAGTCAAGCTCACCAGTCCCCTATATATAGAAGGAAACTACATTTAATGCCATCACTACTCAAAAGTACGGCTTTTCTATGTGCGGTAAAGGCGAGAGCTTATGCGGGAGAGTTCCGCGTGGGTACCCGAAGTACCGTCGAACTCGTCGTAGCGTGTTCCACGGCCAATCTGTCCGAAGGGCAGAAAGAAACTGCGGGAACTCGGCGGGAGCCGGTAATCGAAATGCCGACGATAACCTCGGTAGGCGGCGGGTGCCGGTAGTCGAATCGACAGTCCTGCCGCCAACAGCCTGCTGACATGCCGATAACGCTTACGCCACGTCCATCGTCGATTCCAGTCAAGCCTCACCAGTCCCCTATATATAGAAGGAAACTACATTTAATGCCATCACTACTCAAAAGTACGGCTTTTCTATGTGCGGTAAAAGGCGAGAGCTTATGCGGGAGAGTTCCGCGTGGCTACCCTAAGTGCCGTCGAACTCGTCGTAGCGTGTTCCACCGCCTATCTGTCCGAAGGGCAGAAAGAAACTGCGGGAACTCGGCGGGAGCCGGTAATCGAAATGCCGACGATAACCTCGGTAGGCGGCGGGTGCCGGTAGTCGAATCGACAGTCCTGCCGCCAACAGACTGGTGTCATGCCGATAACGCTTACGCCACGTCCATCGTCGATTCCAGTCAAGCCTCACCAGTCCCCTATATATAGAAGGAAACTACATTTAATGCCATCACTACTCAAAAGTACGGCTTTTCTATGTGCGGTAAAGGCGAGAGCTTATGCGGGAGAGTTCCGCGTGGCTACCCTAAGTGCCGTCGAACTCGTCGTAGCGTGTTCCACCGCCTATCTGTCCGAAGGGCAGAAAGAAACTGCGGGAACTCGGCGGGAGCCGGTAATCGAAATGCCGACGATAACCTCGGTAGGCGGCGGGTGCCGGTAGTCGAATCGACAGTCCTGCCGCCAACAGACTGCTGTCATGCCGATAACGCTTACGCCACGTCCATCGTCGATTCCAGTCAAGCCTCACCAGTCCCCTATATATATAGAAGGAAACTACATTTAATGCCATCACTACTCAAAAGTACGGCTTTTCTATGTGCGGTAAAGGCGAGAGCTTATGCGGGAGAGTTCCGCGTGGCTACCCTAAGTGCCGTCGAACTCGTCGTAGCGTGTTCCACGGCCAATCTGTCCGAAGGGCAGAAAGAAACTGCGGGAACTCGGCGGGAGCCGGTAATCGAAATGCCGACGATAACCTCGGTAGGCGGCGGGTGCCGGTAGTCGAATCGACAGTCCTGCCGCCAACAGCCTGCTGACATGCCGATAACGCTTACGCTACGTCCATCGTCGATTCCAGTCAAGCTCACCAGTCCCCTATATATAGAAGGAAACTACATTTAATGCCATCACTACTCAAAAGTACGGCTTTTCTATGTGCGGTAAAGGCGAGAGCTTATGCGGGAGAGTTCCGCGTGGGTACCCGAAGTACCGTCGAACTCGTCGTAGCGTGTTCCACGGCCAATCTGTCCGAAGGGCAGAAAGAAACTGCGGGAACTCGGCGGGAGCCGGTAATCGAAATGCCGACGATAACCTCGGTAGGCGGCGGGTGCCGGTAGTCGAATCGACAGTCCTGCCGCCAACAGCCTGCTGACATGCCGATAACGCTTACGCCACGTCCATCGTCGATTCCAGTCAAGCCTCACCAGTCCCCTATATATATAGAAGGAAACTACATTTAATGCCATCACTACTCAAAAGTACGGCTTTTCTATGTGCGGTAAAGGCGAGAGCTTATGCGGGAGAGTTCCGCGTGGCTACCCTAAGTGCCGTCGAACTCGTCGTAGCGTGTTCCACCGCCTATCTGTCCGAAGGGCAGAAAGAAACTGCGGGAACTCGGCGGGAGCCGGTAATCGAAATGCCGACGATAACCTCGGTAGGCGGCGGGTGCCGGTAGTCGAATCGACAGTCCTGCCGCCAACAGACTGCTGTCATGCCGATAACGCTTACGCCACGTCCATCGTCGATTCCAGTCAAGCCTCACCAGTCCCCTATATATATAGAAGGAAACTACATTTAATGCCATCACTACTCAAAAGTACGGCTTTTCTATGTGCGGTAAAGGCGAGAGCTTATGCGGGAGAGTTCCGCGTGGCTACCCTAAGTGCCGTCGAACTCGTCGTAGCGTGTTCCACCGCCTATCTGTCCGAAGGGCAGAAAGAAACTGCGGGAACTCGGCGGGAGCCGGTAATCGAAATGCCGACGATAACCTCGGTAGGCGGCGGGTGCCGGTAGTCGAATCGACAGTCCTGCCGCCAACAGACTGGTGTCATGCCGATAACGCTTACGCCACGTCCATCGTCGATTCCAGTCAAGCCTCACCAGTCCCCTATATATAGAAGGAAACTACATTTAATGCCATCACTACTCAAAAGTACGGCTTTTCTATGTGCGGTAAAGGCGAGAGCTTATGCGGGAGAGTTCCGCGTGGGTACCCGAAGTACCGTCGAACTCGTCGTAGCGTGTTCCACCGCCTATCTGTCCGAAGGGCAGAAAGAAACTGCGGGAACTCGGCGGGAGCCGGTAATCGAAATGCCGACGATAACCTCGGTAGGCGGCGGGTGCCGGTAGTCGAATCGACAGTCCTGCCGCCAACAGCCTGCTGACATGCCGATAACGCTTACGCTACGTCCATCGTCGATTCCAGTCAAGCCTCACCAGTCCCCTATATATATAGAAGGAAACTACATTTAATGCCATCACTACTCAAAAGTACGGCTTTTCTATGTGCGGTAAAGGCGAGAGCTTATGCGGGAGAGTTCCGCGTGGGTACCCTAAGTGCCGTCGAACTCGTCGTAGCGTGTTCCACGGCCAATCTGTCCGAAGGGCAGAAAGAAACTGCGGGAACTCGGCGGGAGCCGGTAATCGAAATGCCGACGATAACCTCGGTAGGCGGCGGGTGCCGGTAGTCGAATCGACAGTCCTGCCGCCAACAGCCTGCTGACATGCCGATAACGCTTACGCTACGTCCATCGTCGATTCCAGTCAAGCTCACCAGTCCCCTATATATATAGAAGGAAACTACATTTAATGCCATCACTACTCAAAAGTACGGCTTTTCTATGTGCGGTAAAGGCGAGAGCTTATGCGGGAGAGTTCCGCGTGGGTACCCGAAGTACCGTCGAACTCGTCGTAGCGTGTTCCACGGCCAATCTGTCCGAAGGGCAGAAAGAAACTGCGGGAACTCGGCGGGAGCCGGTAATCGAAATGCCGACGATAACCTCGGTAGGCGGCGGGTGCCGGTAGTCGAATCGACAGTCCTGCCGCCAACAGCCTGCTGACATGCCGATAACGCTTACGCCACGTCCATCGTCGATTCCAGTCAAGCCTCACCAGTCCCCTATATATATAGAAGGAAACTACATTTAATGCCATCACTACTCAAAAGTACGGCTTTTCTATGTGCGGTAAAGGCGAGAGCTTATGCGGGAGAGTTCCGCGTGGCTACCCTAAGTGCCGTCGAACTCGTCGTAGCGTGTTCCACCGCCTATCTGTCCGAAGGGCAGAAAGAAACTGCGGGAACTCGGCGGGAGCCGGTAATCGAAATGCCGACGATAACCTCGGTAGGCGGCGGGTGCCGGTAGTCGAATCGACAGTCCTGCCGCCAACAGACTGGTGTCATGCCGATAACGCTTACGCCACGTCCATCGTCGATTCCAGTCAAGCCTCACCAGTCCCTATATATATAGAAGGAAACTACATTTAATGCCATCACTACTCAAAAGTACGGCTTTTCTATGTGCGGTAAAGGCGAGAGCTTATGCGGGAGAGTTCCGCGTGGCTACCCTAAGTGCCGTCGAACTCGTCGTAGCGTGTTCCACCGCCTATCTGTCCGAAGGGCAGAAAGAAACTGCGGGAACTCGGCGGGAGCCGGTAATCGAAATGCCGACGATAACCTCGGTAGGCGGCGGGTGCCGGTAGTCGAATCGACAGTCCTGCCGCCAACAGACTGCTGACATGCCGATAACGCTTACGCCACGTCCATCGTCGATTCCAGTCAAGCCTCACCAGTCCCCTATATATAGAAGGAAACTACATTTAATGCCATCACTACTCAAAAGTACGGCTTTTCTATGTGCGGTAAAGGCGAGAGCTTATGCGGGAGAGTTCCGCGTGGGTACCCGAAGTACCGTCGAACTCGTCGTAGCGTGTTCCACCGCCTATCTGTCCGAAGGGCAGAAAGAAACTGCGGGAACTCGGCGGGAGCCGGTAATCGAAATGCCGACGATAACCTCGGTAGGCGGCGGGTGCCGGTAGTCGAATCGACAGTCCTGCCGCCAACAGCCTGCTGACATGCCGATAACGCTTACGCCACGTCCATCGTCGATTCCAGTCAAGCCTCACCAGTCCCCTATATATAGAAGGAAACTACATTTAATGCCATCACTACTCAAAAGTACGGCTTTTCTATGTGCGGTAAAGGCGAGAGCTTATGCGGGAGAGTTCCGCGTGGGTACCCGAAGTACCGTCGAACTCGTCGTAGCGTGTTCCACGCCAATCTGTCCGAAGGGCAGAAAGAAACTGCGGGAACTCGGCGGGAGCCGGTAATCGAAATGCCGACGATAACCTCGGTAGGCGGCGGGTGCCGGTAGTCGAATCGACAGTCCTGCCGCCAACAGCCTGCTGACATGCCGATAACGCTTACGCCACGTCCATCGTCGATTCCAGTCAAGCCTCACCAGTCCCCTATATATAGAAGGAAACTACATTTAATGCCATCACTACTCAAAAGTACGGCTTTTCTATGTGCGGTAAAGGCGAGAGCTTATGCGGGAGAGTTCCGCGTGGGTACCCGAAGTACCGTCGAACTCGTCGTAGCGTGTTCCACCGCCAATCTGTCCGAAGGGCAGAAAGAAACTGCGGGAACTCGGCGGGAGCCGGTAATCGAAATGCCGACGATAACCTCGGTAGGCGGCGGGTGCCGGTAGTCGAATCGACAGTCCTGCCGCCAACAGCCTGCTGACATGCCGATAACGCTTACGCCACGTCCATCGTCGATTCCAGTCAAGCCTCACCAGTCCCCTATATATAGAAGGAAACTACATTTAATGCCATCACTACTCAAAAGTACGGCTTTTCTATGTGCGGTAAAGGCGAGAGCTTATGCGGGAGAGTTCCGCGTGGGTACCCGAAGTACCGTCGAACTCGTCGTAGCGTGTTCCACGGCCAATCTGTCCGAAGGGCAGAAAGAAACTGCGGGAACTCGGCGGGAGCCGGTAATCGAAATGCCGACGATAACCTCGGTAGGCGGCGGGTGCCGGTAGTCGAATCGACAGTCCTGCCGCCAACAGCCTGCTGACATGCCGATAACGCTTACGCCACGTCCATCGTCGATTCCAGTCAAGCCTCACCAGTCCCCTATATATAGAAGGAAACTACATTTAATGCCATCACTACTCAAAAGTACGGCTTTTCTATGTGCGGTAAAGGCGAGAGCTTATGCGGGAGAGTTCCGCGTGGGTACCCGAAGTACCGTCGAACTCGTCGTAGCGTGTTCCACCGCCAATCTGTCCGAAGGGCAGAAAGAAACTGCGGGAACTCGGCGGGAGCCGGTAATCGAAATGCCGACGATAACCTCGGTAGGCGGCGGGTGCCGGTAGTCGAATCGACAGTCCTGCCGCCAACAGCCTGCTGACATGCCGATAACGCTTACGCCACGTCCATCGTCGATTCCAGTCAAGCTCACCAGTCCCCTATATATATAGAAGGAAACTACATTTAATGCCATCACTACTCAAAAGTACGGCTTTTCTATGTGCGGTAAAGGCGAGAGCTTATGCGGGAGAGTTCCGCGTGGGTACCCGAAGTACCGTCGAACTCGTCGTAGCGTGTTCCACCGCCAATCTGTCCGAAGGGCAGAAAGAAACTGCGGGAACTCGGCGGGAGCCGGTAATCGAAATGCCGACGATAACCTCGGTAGGCGGCGGGTGCCGGTAGTCGAATCGACAGTCCTGCCGCCAACAGCCTGCTGACATGCCGATAACGCTTACGCCACGTCCATCGTCGATTCCAGTCAAGCTCACCAGTCCCCTATATATAGAAGGAAACTACATTTAATGCCATCACTACTCAAAAGTACGGCTTTTCTATGTGCGGTAAAGGCGAGAGCTTATGCGGGAGAGTTCCGCGTGGGTACCCGAAGTACCGTCGAACTCGTCGTAGCGTGTTCCACCGCCAATCTGTCCGAAGGGCAGAAAGAAACTGCGGGAACTCGGCGGGAGCCGGTAATCGAAATGCCGACGATAACCTCGGTAGGCGGCGGGTGCCGGTAGTCGAATCGACAGTCCTGCCGCCAACAGCCTGCTGACATGCCGATAACGCTTACGCCACGTCCATCGTCGATTCCAGTCAAGCTCACCAGTCCCCTATATATAGAAGGAAACTACATTTAATGCCATCACTACTCAAAAGTACGGCTTTTCTATGTGCGGTAAAGGCGAGAGCTTATGCGGGAGAGTTCCGCGTGGGTACCCGAAGTACCGTCGAACTCGTCGTAGCGTGTTCCACGGCCAATCTGTCCGAAGGGCAGAAAGAAACTGCGGGAACTCGGCGGGAGCCGGTAATCGAAATGCCGACGATAACCTCGGTAGGCGGCGGGTGCCGGTAGTCGAATCGACAGTCCTGCCGCCAACAGCCTGCTGACATGCCGATAACGCTTACGCCACGTCCATCGTCGATTCCAGTCAAGCCTCACCAGTCCCCTATATATATAGAAGGAAACTACATTTAATGCCATCACTACTCAAAAGTACGGCTTTTCTATGTGCGGTAAAGGCGAGAGCTTATGCGGGAGAGTTCCGCGTGGGTACCCGAAGTACCGTCGAACTCGTCGTAGCGTGTTCCACCGCCTATCTGTCCGAAGGGCAGAAAGAAACTGCGGGAACTCGGCGGGAGCCGGTAATCGAAATGCCGACGATAACCTCGGTAGGCGGCGGGTGCCGGTAGTCGAATCGACAGTCCTGCCGCCAACAGCCTGCTGACATGCCGATAACGCTTACGCCACGTCCATCGTCGATTCCAGTCAAGCCTCACCAGTCCCCTATATATAGAAGGAAACTACATTTAATGCCATCACTACTCAAAAGTACGGCTTTTCTATGTGCGGTAAAGGCGAGAGCTTATGCGGGAGAGTTCCGCGTGGCTACCCTAAGTGCCGTCGAACTCGTCGTAGCGTGTTCCACCGCCTATCTGTCCGAAGGGCAGAAAGAAACTGCGGGAACTCGGCGGGAGCCGGTAATCGAAATGCCGACGATAACCTCGGTAGGCGGCGGGTGCCGGTAGTCGAATCGACAGTCCTGCCGCCAACAGACTGGTGTCATGCCGATAACGCTTACGCCACGTCCATCGTCGATTCCAGTCAAGCCTCACCAGTCCCCTATATATATAGAAGGAAACTACATTTAATGCCATCACTACTCAAAAGTACGGCTTTTCTATGTGCGGTAAAGGCGAGAGCTTATGCGGGAGAGTTCCGCGTGGCTACCCTAAGTGCCGTCGAACTCGTCGTAGCGTGTTCCACCGCCAATCTGTCCGAAGGGCAGAAAGAAACTGCGGGAACTCGGCGGGAGCCGGTAATCGAAATGCCGACGATAACCTCGGTAGGCGGCGGGTGCCGGTAGTCGAATCGACAGTCCTGCCGCCAACAGCCTGCTGACATGCCGATAACGCTTACGCCACGTCCATCGTCGATTCCAGTCAAGCTCACCAGTCCCCTATATATAGAAGGAAACTACATTTAATGCCATCACTACTCAAAAGTACGGCTTTTCTATGTGCGGTAAAGGCGAGAGCTTATGCGGGAGAGTTCCGCGTGGGTACCCGAAGTACCGTCGAACTCGTCGTAGCGTGTTCCACCGCCAATCTGTCCGAAGGGCAGAAAGAAACTGCGGGAACTCGGCGGGAGCCGGTAATCGAAATGCCGACGATAACCTCGGTAGGCGGCGGGTGCCGGTAGTCGAATCGACAGTCCTGCCGCCAACAGCCTGCTGACATGCCGATAACGCTTACGCCACGTCCATCGTCGATTCCAGTCAAGCCTCACCAGTCCCCTATATATAGAAGGAAACTACATTTAATGCCATCACTACTCAAAAGTACGGCTTTTCTATGTGCGGTAAAGGCGAGAGCTTATGCGGGAGAGTTCCGCGTGGGTACCCGAAGTACCGTCGAACTCGTCGTAGCGTGTTCCACCGCCTATCTGTCCGAAGGGCAGAAAGAAACTGCGGGAACTCGGCGGGAGCCGGTAATCGAAATGCCGACGATAACCTCGGTAGGCGGCGGGTGCCGGTAGTCGAATCGACAGTCCTGCCGCCAACAGCCTGCTGACATGCCGATAACGCTTACGCCACGTCCATCGTCGATTCCAGTCAAGCCTCACCAGTCCCCTATATATAGAAGGAAACTACATTTAATGCCATCACTACTCAAAAGTACGGCTTTTCTATGTGCGGTAAAGGCGAGAGCTTATGCGGGAGAGTTCCGCGTGGCTACCCTAAGTGCCGTCGAACTCGTCGTAGCGTGTTCCACCGCCTATCTGTCCGAAGGGCAGAAAGAAACTGCGGGAACTCGGCGGGAGCAGGTAATCGAAATGCCGACGATAACCTCGGTAGGCGGCGGGTGCCGGTAGTCGAATCGACAGTCCTGCCGCCAACAGCCTGCTGACATGCCGATAACGCTTACGCCACGTCCATCGTCGATTCCAGTCAAGCCTCACCAGTCCCTATATATATAGAAGGAAACTACATTTAATGCCATCACTACTCAAAAGTACGGCTTTTCTATGTGCGGTAAAGGCGAGAGCTTATGCGGGAGAGTTCCGCGTGGGTACCCTAAGTACCGTCGAACTCGTCGTAGCGTGTTCCACCGCCTATCTGTCCGAAGGGCAGAAAGAAACTGCGGGAACTCGGCGGGAGCAGGTAATCGAAATGCCGACGATAACCTCGGTAGGCGGCGGGTGCCGGTAGTCGAATCGACAGTCCTGCCGCCAACAGCCTGCTGACATGCCGATAACGCTTACGCCACGTCCATCGTCGATTCCAGTCAAGCCTCACCAGTCCCCTATATATATAGAAGGAAACTACATTTAATGCCATCACTACTCAAAAGTACGGCTTTTCTATGTGCGGTAAAGGCGAGAGCTTATGCGGGAGAGTTCCGCGTGGGTACCCGAAGTACCGTCGAACTCGTCGTAGCGTGTTCCACGGCCAATCTGTCCGAAGGGCAGAAAGAAACTGCGGGAACTCGGCGGGAGCCGGTAATCGAAATGCCGACGATAACCTCGGTAGGCGGCGGGTGCCGGTAGTCGAATCGACAGTCCTGCCGCCAACAGCCTGCTGACATGCCGATAACGCTTACGCTACGTCCATCGTCGATTCCAGTCAAGCTCACCAGTCCCCTATATATAGAAGGAAACTACATTTAATGCCATCACTACTCAAAAGTACGGCTTTTCTATGTGCGGTAAAGGCGAGAGCTTATGCGGGAGAGTTCCGCGTGGGTACCCGAAGTACCGTCGAACTCGTCGTAGCGTGTTCCACGGCCAATCTGTCCGAAGGGCAGAAAGAAACTGCGGGAACTCGGCGGGAGCCGGTAATCGAAATGCCGACGATAACCTCGGTAGGCGGCGGGTGCCGGTAGTCGAATCGACAGTCCTGCCGCCAACAGCCTGCTGACATGCCGATAACGCTTACGCTACGTCCATCGTCGATTCCAGTCAAGCCTCACCAGTCCCCTATATATAGAAGGAAACTACATTTAATGCCATCACTACTCAAAAGTACGGCTTTTCTATGTGCGGTAAAGGCGAAAGCTTATGCGGGAGAGTTCCGCGTGGCTACCCTCTGTTCGGTGACATGCCGATAACGCTTACGCTACGTCCATCGTCGATGACAGTCAAGCCTCACCAGTCCCCTATATATATAGAAGGAAACTACATTTAATGCCATCACTACTCAATAGTACGGCCTTTCTATGTGCGGTAAAGGCGAGAGCTTATGCGGGAGAGTTCCGCGTGGCTACCCTAAGTACCGTCGATCTCGTCGTAGCGTGTTCCACCGGGTATCTGTCCGAAGGGCACAAAGAAACTGCGGGCACTCGGCGGGAGCAGGTGATCGAAATACCGGCGATATCCTCTAGGGACGACGAATCGAAGGAACCGCCGCCAACCTTTTGGGCACTTTTCGCAACGGCTGAGCCTAGACGTACGTCCCGTTGGAGAAAGCTGCTGTTTGACCACGCACGCGCGAAACAGCCCGAGAAAATGGATTCCCCCGTCGGTAGGCGGCGGGCGCGGGTGTTTAAATTTCCCAATCGCTGGCACATGCTCTGAGACTCTGTTCGACTTGTACCGAGGCCAATGCGTGTACTCGGCGGGAGCAGGTGATCGAAATGCCGTCCACATCCTCTAGGGACGACGAATCGAAGGACCCGCCGCCAACCTTTCGGGCACTTTTTGCAACGGCTGCGTCTAGACGTCCGACCCGTTGGAGCAAGCTGCTGTTCGACCACGCACGCGCGATAGAGGCCGAGAAAATGGGTTCCCCCGTCGGTAGGCGGCGGGCGCGGGTGTTTAAATTTCCCGCTCGCTGGCACATGCTCTGAGACTCTGTTCGACTTGTACCGAGGCCAATGCGTGTACTCGGCGGGAGCAGGTGTTCGAAATGCCGACCGTATCCTCTAGGGACGACGAATCGAAGGTCCCGCCGCCAACTTTTCGGGCACTTTTCGCAACGGCTGCGTCTAGACGTCCGACCCGTTGGAGCAAGCGGCTGTTAGACCACGCACGCGCGAAACAGACCGAGAAAATCGGTTCCCCCGTCGGTAGGCGGCGGGCGCGGGTGTTTAAATTTCCCAATCGCTGGCACATGCTCTGAGACTCTGTTCGACTTGTACCGAGGCCAATGCGTGTACTCGGCGGGAGCAGGTGTTCGAAATGCCGACCGTATCCTCTAGGGACGACGAATCGAAGGTCCCGCCGCCAACCTTTCGGGCACTTTTCGCAACGGCTGCGTCTAGACGTCCGACCCGTTGGACCAAGCTGCTGTTGGACCACGCACGCGCGAAACAGACCGAGAAAATCGGTTCCCCCGTCGGTAGGCGGCGGGCGCGGATGTTTAAATTTCCCAATCGCTGGCACATGCTCTGAGACTCTGTTCGACTTGTACCGAGGCCAATGCGTGTACTCGGCGGGAGCAGGTGATCGAAATGCCGACCACATCCTCTAGGGACGACGAATCGAAGGACCCGCCGCCAACCTTTCGGGCACTTTTGCAACGGCTGCGTCTAGACGTCCGACCCGTTGGAGCAAGCTGCTGTTCGACCACGCACGCGCGAAACAGGCCGAGAAAATCGGTTCCCCCGTCGGTAGGCGGCGGGCGCGGGTGTTTAAATTTCCCGCTCGCTGGCACATGCTCTGAGACTCTGTTCGACTTGTACCGAGGCCAATGCGTGTACTCGGCGGGAGCAGGTGTTCGAAATGCCGACCGTATCCTCTAGGGACAACGAATCGAAGGACCCGCCGCCAACCTTTCGGGCACTTTTCGCAACGGCTGCGTCTAGACGTCCGACCCGTTGGAGCAAGCTGCTGTTGGACCACGCACGCGCGAAACAGACCGAGAAAATCGGTTCCCCCGTCGGTAGGCGGCGGGCGCGGGTGTTTAAATTTCCCAATCGCTGTCACATGCTCTGAGACTCTGTTCGACTTGTACCGAGGCCAATGCGTGTACTCGGCGGGAGCAGGTGTTCGAATTGCCGACCGTATCCTCTAGGGACGACGAATCGAAGGACCCGCCGCCAACCTTTCGGGCACTTTTCGCAACGGCTGCGTCTAGACGTCCGACCCGTTGGAGCAAGCTGCTGTTGGACCACGCACGCGCGAAACAGACCGAGAAAATCGGTTCCCCCGTCGGTAGGCGGCGGGCGCGGTGTTTAAATTTCCCAATCGCTGGCACATGCTCTGAGACTCTGTTCGACTTGTACCGAGGCCAATGCGTGTACTCGGCGGGAGCAGGTGATCGAAATGCCGTCCACATCCTCTAGGGACGACGAATCGAAGGACCCGCCGCCAACCTTTCGGGCACTTTTTGCAACGGCTGCGTCTAGACGTCCGACCCGTTGGAGCAAGCTGCTGTTCGACCACGCACGCGCGAAAGAGGCCGAGAAAATGGGTTCCCCCGTCGGTAGGCGGCGGGTGCGGGTGTTTAAATTTCCCGCTCGCTGGCACATGCTCTGAGACTCTGTTCGACTTGTACCGAGGCCAATGCGTGTACTCGGCGGGAGCAGGTGTTCGAAATGCCGACCGTATCCTCTAGGGACGACGAATCGAAGGTCCCGCCGCCAACCTTTCGGGCACTTTTCGCAACGGCTGCGTCTAGACGTCCGACCCGTTGGAGCAAGCGGCTGTTAGAACACGCACGCGCGAAACAGACCGAGAAAATCGGTTCCCCCGTCGGTAGGCGGCGGGCGCGGGTGTTTAAATTTCCCAATCGCTGGCACATGCTCTGAGACTCTGTTCGACTTGTACCGAGGCCAATGCGTGTACTCGGCGGGAGCAGGTGTTCGAAATGCCGACCGTATCCTCTAGGGACGAAGAATCGAAGGTCCCGCCGCCAACCTTTCGGGCACTTTTCGCAACGGCTGCGTCTAGACGTCCGACCCGTTGGAGCAAGCTGCTGTTGGACCACGCACGCGCGAAACAGATCGAGAAAATCGGTTCCCCCGTCGGTAGGCGGCGGGCGCGGGTGTTTAAATTTCCCAATCGCTGGCACATGCTCTGAGACTCTGTTCGACTTGTACCGAGGCCAATGCGTGTACTCGGCGGGAGCAGGTGTTCGAAATGCCGACCGTATCCTCTAGGGACGACGAATCGAAGGTCCCGCCGCCAACCTTTCGTGCACTTTTCGCAACGGCTGCGCCTAGACGTACGACCCGTGTCATGGGTTTCATTTATAAAGCAAAACTGTGAAGAAACAGGACACGAACATTAAAATATAAGTATCGTTTGTATGGATAACACTGATCTGGAATTAGCACTTAAAGAAACCATCCACATTAAACAACTTTAATCTACACCGAATATCATGTAGTCTTCATTCAAATAGCACATTTTAAAATATTTACAGCATGTTTTATTGTCAGTAATTTACTTTCCGTGTATTTTAGTTTCACATTATCGTAATTTCAGCAATATATTTTATTTAGTTAGTTAGAAATTACGTCTTTCTATTTTGCTCTGTATACTGAAGATGGAATATGTAAAATATTGAAAACTTTACCTCTGTCCCCTTCTATTGTATCAAAGTATTTCTTCATCTTCAATACAGTTATACAATTAATCGTCAAACATCATTTTCGTTCGATACAATGATTGCTAATATATTGATATGACCATATGTAAACGAACTGTTGTCTGTATGCTGTGACTCTGAAAATTAAAGTTAAAAGGAAAATCTTGAAATGTGCTTCCTTTCAGAATGCAAACTTCGATACATCATTCCAAAGTTTCTCCATTTTAGTGAGCAAAACTTTGAAAAATTCATTATCTTATCATATTTGTCTGAAGAGAGTATCGGTGTGTTTGAATTTGGCTCTATACTGCACGAGGGCTATCTGCTATAGCCGTCGATAATTTAGCAGTGAAAGAAAAGAGGATAGGTACCAAGTGATCACCACTCACCAACCACTGTTTCACAGAGGAACTGTGGGATTGCTTGTAACAATGAACCGCCCAGTCACGTATCATAAAGGGTGAGCATGTTTCGTAGAACAAAAGTTGGGTCAAGAATTTCGAACAAAACATCAACAGAACATAATTTTACTGGAAAAGTTCAAAGTGTACTGTACTAACCATAGAATCGTGGAAACCAGAGTTGATTAACCGACGTACTAAACAAGTGGAACGAAGACAAATTGTTCAGTGTGAACATGTCCAAAATTTCAAGCTAAGTTGACTGACTTACAGCATTCAATTCTAGTTTCATCCTTGTGACCACATTGTTAACTAATATAATTATAACATAAATACTCAGTCTAAATTAGTCCTACCTAAAATTGTTATTTTAACTAAACTGACTAGTTGACCAAAATATTGCTTATTCTTGTAAACTCTACTGCATTATCATTGCCCTTTAATTGTGTGTCACCCAACATTAGAAAATGTTCCAGACATATAAATATAAATGTGGTAAACATTTTAGCATTGATTATACAACACCAGGTGATCCATCAGAGTCTATTAAGTTGTTCTTAGCAATGATGATACGAAACCAGGTGATCCATCACAGTATAATAAGTTGCTCTTAGT
>NW_027467877.1:35000-56025 GCF_004210375.1 Tachypleus tridentatus
TGTATTAGCTCTAGAATTACCACAGTTATCCAAGTAGGAAAGTACGATCTAAGGAACAACGGCTGGATAATGAGCCATTCGCGGTTTCACCTTATTTCGGCATGTACTTAGACATGCATGGCTTAATCTTTGAGACAAGCATATGACTACTGGCAGGATCAACCAGGTATCTTTTCTCGTTCGGTGCAAGCCACCCGCTCCAACGGCGAGTAGAAACACCACTCTCGAATCGGCAGACGCGTGGCTAGATACACGCCTGCCGTTCTCTGTCTACTTCGTGTCACCAATCACGAGACAGACCTCTTACACACTCTAGAGTACGAGTTCTCCAAAACAACAGTTCCGATAAAACGAAACAAACTAGGGCGTATCAGGAAGAACCGACCTTCGGAGGACAGCTCAACCCACACTAAGCTATATCGAAAATGATGCATATTCCGATGTCTCGGCATGGTTACCCGAAACTCGTCGCATCAGCAGTGGGAACAGAACGTCTTTCGTAACAAAGACAATCGTTAATCGCTCGGATTAACTCGTACGCGTGCGGTCGAACGCACGTACTGCTTTATCCCCGCTCGGACCGAGAGGGAAAGGGAAACAGTCACCGTTATTGACGTGCCCCGTGAAAGGGAAGGGCCGCTCGGACCCTTGGTTTGACAAGCTGAAATTCAACGGCTCGTGCAGAGCACGCTGCGGGTCCAGCATCCCTTGTGTCTCTGACTGAGACCGGCTAATCGCTCGGATTAACTCGTAGGCGTGCGGTCGAACGCACGTACTGCTTTTATCCCCGCTCGGACCGAGAGGGAAAGGGAAACAGTCACCGTTGTTCACGTGCCCCGTGAAAGGGAAGAGCCGCTCGGACCCTTGGTTTGACATGCTGAAATTCAACGGCTCGTGCAGAGCACGCTGCGGGTCCAGCATCCCGTGTGTCTCTGACTGAGACCGGCTAATCGCTCGGATTAACTCGTAGGCGTGCGGTCGAACGCACGTACTGCTTTTATCCCCGCTCGGACCGAGAGGGATAGGGAAACAGTCACCGTTGTTCACGTGCCCCGTGAAAGGGAAGAGCCGCTCGGACCCTTGGTTTGACATGCTGAAATTCAACGGCTCGTGCAGAGCACGCTGCGGGTCCAGCATCCCGTGTGTCTCTGACTGAGACCGGCTAATCGCTCGGATTAACTCGTAGGGGTGCGGTCGAACGCACGTACTGCTTTTATCCCCACTCGGACCGAGAGGGAAAGGGAAACAGTCACCGTTGTTCACGTGCCCCGTGAAAGGGAAGAGCCGCTCGGACCCTTGGTTTGACATGCTGAAATTCAACGGCTCGTGCAGAGCACGCTGCGGGTCCAGCATCCCGTGTGTCTCTGACTGAGACCGGCTAATCGCTCGGATTAACTCGTAGGCGTGCGGTCGAACGCACGTACTGCTTTTATCCCCGCTCGGACCGAGAGGGAAAGGGAAACAGTCACCGTAAATAACATGCCCCGTGAAAGGGAAGGGCCGCTCGGACCCTTGGTTTGACATGCTGAAATTCAACGACTCGTGCAGAGCACGCTGCGGGTCCAGCATCCCGTGTGTCTCTGACTGAGACCGGCTAATCGCTCGGATTAACTCGTAGGCGTGCGGTCGAACGCACGTACTGCTTTTATCCCCGCTCGGACCGAGAGGGAAAGGGAAACAGTCACCGTTATTGACGTGCCCCGTGAAAGGGAAGAGCCGCTCGGACCCTTGGTTTGACATGCTGAAATTCAACGGCTCGTGCAGAGCACGCTGCGGGTCCAGCATCCCGTGTGTCTCTGACTGAGACCGGCTAATCGCTCGGATTAACTCGTAGGCGTGCGGTCGAACGCACGTACTGCTTTTATCCCCGCTCGGACCGAGAGGGAAAGGGAAACAGTCACCGTAAATAACATGCCCCGTGAAAGGGAAGGGCCGCTCGGACCCTTGGTTTGACAAGCTGAAATTCAACGACTCGTGCAGAGCACGCTGCGGGTCCAGCATCCCGTGTGTCTCTGACTGAGACCGGCTAATCGCTCGGATTAACTCGTAGGCGTGCGGTCGAACGCACGTACTGCTTTTATCCCCGCTCGGACCGAGAGGGAAAGGGAAACAGTCACCGTTATTGACTTGCCCCGTGAAAGGGAAGAGCCGCTCGGACCCTTGGTTTGACATGCTGAAATTCAACGGCTCGTGCAGAGCACGCTGCGGGTCCAGCATCCCGTGTGTCTCTGACTGAGACCGGCTAATCGCTCGGATTAACTCGTAGGCGTGCGGTCGAACGCACGTACTGCTTTATCCCCGCTCGGACCGAGAGGGAAAGGGAAACAGTCACCGTAAATAACATGCCCCGTGAAAGGGAAGGGCCGCTCGGACCCTTGGTTTGACAAGCTGAAATTCAACGACTCGTGCAGAGCACGCTGCGGGTCCAGCATCCCGTGTGTCTCTGACTGAGACCGGCTAATCGCTCGGATTAACTCGTAGGCGTGCGGTCGAACGCACGTACTGCTTTATCCCCGCTCGGACCGAGAGGGAAAGGGAAACAGTCACCGTTATTGACGTGCCCCGTGAAAGGGAAGGGCCGCTCGGACCCTTGGTTTGACAAGCTGAAATTCAACGACTCGTGCAGAGCACGCTGCGGGTCCAGCATCCCGTGTGTCTCTGACTGAGACCGGCTAATCGCTCGGATTAACTCGTAGGCGTGCGGTCGAACGCACGTACTGCTTTTATCCCCGCTCGGACCGAGAGGGAAAGGGAAACAGTCACCGTAAATAACATGCCCCGTGAAAGGGAAGGGCCGCTCGGACCCTTGGTTTGACAAGCTGAAATTCAACGACTCGTGCAGAGCACGCTGCGGGTCCAGCATCCCGTGTGTCTCTGACTGAGACCGGCTAATCGCTCGGATTAACTCGTAGGCGTGCGGTCGAACGCACGTACTGCTTTATCCCCGCTCGGACCGAGAGGGAAGGGAAACAGTCACCGTTGTTGACGTGCCCCGTGAAAGGGAAGAGCCGCTCGGACCCTTGGTTTGACATGCTGAAATTCAACGACTCGTGCAGAGCACGCTGCGGGTCCAGCATCCCGTGTGTCTCTGACTGAGACCGGCTAATCGCTCGGATTAACTCGTAGGGGTGCGGTCGAACGCACGTACTGCTTTTATCCCCGCTCGGACCGAGAGGGAAAGGGAAACAGTCACCGTTGTTCACGTGCCCCGTGAAAGGGAAGAGCCGCTCGGACCCTTGGTTTGACATGCTGAAATTCAACGGCTCGTGCAGAGCACGCTGCGGGTCCAGCATCCCGTGTGTCTCTGACTGAGACCGGCTAATCGCTCGGATTAACTCGTAGGCGTGCGGTCGAACGCACGTACTGCTTTTATCCCCGCTCGGACCGAGAGGGAAAGGGAAACAGTCACCGTAAATAACATGCCCCGTGAAAGGGAAGGGCCGCTCGGACCCTTGGTTTGACAAGCTGAAATTCAACGACTCGTGCAGAGCACGCTGCGGGTCCAGCATCCCGTGTGTCTCTGACTGAGACCGGCTAATCGCTCGGATTAACTCGTAGGCGTGCGGTCGAACGCACGTACTGCTTTTATCCCCGCTGGACCGAGAGGGAAAGGGAAACAGTCACCGTTATTGACGTGCCCCGTGAAAGGGAAGAGCCGCTCGGACCCTTGGTTTGACATGCTGAAATTCAACGACTCGTGCAGAGCACGCTGCGGGTCCAGCATCCCGTGTGTCTCTGACTGAGACCGGCTAATCGCTCGGATTAACTCGTAGGCGTGCGGTCGAACGCACGTACTGCTTTTATCCCCGCTCGGACCGAGAGGGAAAGGGAAACAGTCACCGTAAATAACATGCCCCGTGAAAGGGAAGGGCCGCTCGGACCCTTGGTTTGACAAGCTGAAATTCAACGACTCGTGCAGAGCACGCTGCGGGTCCAGCATCCCGTGTGTCTCTGACTGAGACCGGCTAATCGCTCGGATTAACTCGTAGGCGTGCGGTCGAACGCACGTACTGCTTTTATCCCCGCTCGGACCGAGAGGGAAAGGGAAACAGTCACCGTTATTGACTTGCCCCGTGAAAGGGAAGAGCCGCTCGGACCCTTGGTTTGACATGCTGAAATTCAACGGCTCGTGCAGAGCACGCTGCGGGTCCAGCATCCCGTGTGTCTCTGACTGAGACCGGCTAATCGCTCGGATTAACTCGTAGGCGTGCGGTCGAACGCACGTACTGCTTTTATCCCCGCTCGGACCGAGGGAAAGGGAAACAGTCACCGTAAATAACATGCCCCGTGAAAGGGAAGGGCCGCTCGGACCCTTGGTTTGACAAGCTGAAATTCAACGACTCGTGCAGAGCACGCTGCGGGTCCAGCATCCCGTGTGTCTCTGACTGAGACCGGCTAATCGCTCGGATTAACTCGTAGGCGTGCGGTCGAACGCACGTACTGCTTTTATCCCCGCTCGGACCGAGAGGAAAGGGAAACAGTCACCGTTATTGACGTGCCCCGTGAAAGGGAAGGGCCGCTCGGACCCTTGGTTTGACAAGCTGAAATTCAACGGCTCGTGCAGAGCACGCTGCGGGTCCAGCATCCCGTGTGTCTCTGACTGAGACCGGCTAATCGCTCGGATTAACTCGTAGGCGTGCGGTCGAACGCACGTACTGCTTTATCCCCGCTCGGACAGAGAGGGAAAGGGAAACAGTCACCGTTGTTCACGTGCCCCGTGAAAGGGAAGAGCCGCTCGGACCCTTGGTTTGACATGCTGAAATTCAACGGCTCGTGCAGAGCACGCTGCGGGTCCAGCATCCCGTGTGTCTCTTAATGAGACTGGCTAATCGCTCGGATTAACTCGTAGCCGTGCGGTCGAACGCACGTACTGCTTTTATCCCCGCTCGGACCGAGAGGGAAAGGGAAACAGTCACCGTAAATAACATGCCCCGTGAAAGGGAAGGGCCGCTCGGACCCTTGGTTTGACAAGCTGAAATTCAACGACTCGTGCAGAGCACGCTGCGGGTCCAGCATCCCGTGTGTCTCTGACTGAGACCGGCTAATCGCTCGGATTAACTCGTAGGCGTGCGGTCGAACGCACGTACTGCTTTTATCCCCGCTCGGACCGAGAGGGAAAGGGAAACAGTCACCGATATTGACGTGCCCCGTGAAAGGGAAGAGCCGCTCGGACCCATGGTTTGACATGCTGAAATTCAACGGCTCGTGCAGAGCACGCTGCGGGTCCAGCATCCCGTGTGTCTCTGACTGAGACCGGCTAATCGCTCGGATTAACTCGTAGGCGTGCGGTCTAACGCACGTACTGCTTTTATCCCCGCTCGGAACGAGAGGGAAAGGGAAACAGTCACCGTAAATAACATGCCCCGTGAAAGGGAAGGGCCGCTCGGACCCTTGGTTTGACAAGCTGAAATTCAACGACTCGTGCAGAGCACGCTGCGGGTCCAGCATCCCGTGAGTCTCTGACTGAGACCGGCTAATCGCTCGGATTAACTCGTAGGCGTGCGGTCGAACGCACGTACTGCTTTTATCCCCGCTCGGACCGAGAGGGAAAGGGAAACAGTCACCGTTATTGACTTGCCCCGTGAAAGGGAAGAGCCGCTCGGACCCTTGGTTTGACATGCTGAAATTCAACGGCTCGTGCAGAGCACGCTGCGGGTCCAGCATCCCGTGTGTCTCTGACTGAGACCGGCTAATCGCTCGGATTAACACGTAGGGGTGCGGTCGAACGCACGTACTGCTTTTATCCCCGCTCGGACCGAGAGGGAAAGGGAAACAGTCACCGTTATTGACTTGCCCCGTGAAAGGGAAGAGCCGCTCGGACCCTTGGTTTGACATGCTGAAATTCAACGGCTGGTGCAGAGCACGCTGCGGGTCCAGCATCCCGTGTGTCTCTGACTGAGACCGGCTAATCGCTCGGATTAACACGTAGGGGTGCGGTCGAACGCACGTACTGCTTTTATCCCCGCTCGGACCGAGAGGGAAAGGGAAACAGTCACCGTTATTGACTTGCCCCGTGAAAGGGAAGAGCCGCTCGGACCCTTGGTTTGACATGCTGAAATTCAACGGCTGGTGCAGAGCACGCTGCGGGTCCAGCATCCCGTGTGTCTCTGACTGAGACCGGCTAATCGCTCTGATTAACACGTAGGGGTGCGGTCGAACGCACGTACTGCTTTTATCCCCGCTCGGAACGAGAGAGAAAGGGAAACAGTCACCGTAAATAACATGCCCCGTGAAAGGGAAGGGCCGCTCGGACCCTTGGTTTGACAAGCTGAAATTCAACGACTCGTGCAGAGCACGCTGCGGGTCCAGCATCCCGTGTGTCTCTGACTGAGACCGGCTAATCGCTCGGATTAACTCGTAGGCGTGCGGTCGAACGCACGTACTGCTTTTATCCCCGCACGGACCGAGAGGGAACGGGAAACAGCTACCCATATATTTTACGACAGTAACCTCTTCCACCGAGGCACGTCAAAAACCACCGTTACAGGTGGTGCCGAATCCACCGAGACGGGTAGAACGACAAACTTACTAGGAAAACGCCGCACAGTGTTCTTAAAACCATCACTTCTCGCAACATTCTTTTCGCTCCAATATATATGTTTCAATCCACCATTACGTTCGTTCATTCAATATCTCTCGGCCTCTTACATTCTTTGTTCGGCCATTTCTTAACACTATCGGCAGTCGTTTTCGCTAGTACTCACCACCTGTGTGGAAACGGGCCGTGACCAGCCCACAGGTCCCGGGCACGCCGGGTTAAAAGGTGAGAGGAGGCTTAACACAATGTTACAATCCTGTCTCAGACAGACTATGCCCCTATATAGAGAAGGAAACTAAATTTAATGCCATCAGAACCCATTAGTACGGCATTTCAAAGTGCGGTAAAGGCAAGGGACCAAGCGGAATAGTTCCGCATCGCTACCCTGAGTTGCGTCAAATTGGTCCTCAGTTTTGAGTGAAAAGTGGTGAAAATGAACGCTGAAAACAACGTTTCTAACTATCAAACTGATTTTGCCATTTCCTCCCACTTTCCAAATTTCACCGAACTCTCCTCACATCCATGCCGTCTTTGGCATCACTCTATACGGGAGAAAATTTCTTAAAGTCGTACTCCCTTTCAGGTCCGTCTCAGACAGACTATGCCCCTATATAGAGAAGGAAACTACATTTAATGCCATCAGAACCCATTAGTACGGCGTTTCAAAGTGCGGTAAAAGGCGAGAACCTATGCGGGCAAGTTCCGCATCGCAACCCTGAGTTGCGTCAAATTGGTCCTCAGTTTTGAGTGAAAAGTGGTGAAAATGAACGCTGAAAACAACGTTTCTAACTATCAAACTGATTTTGCCATTTCCTCCCACTTTCCAAATTTCACCGAACTCTCCTCACATCCATGCCGTCTTTGGCATCACTCTATACGGGAGAAAATTTCTTAAAGTCGTACTCCCTTTCAGGTCCGTCTCAGACAGACTATGCCCCCTATATAGAGAAGGAAACTACATTTAATGCCATCAGAACCCATTAGTACGGCATTTGAAAGTGCGGTAAACGGCGAGAGCCTATGCGGGCAAGTTCCGCATCGCAACCCTGAGTTGCGTCAAATTGGTCCTCAGTTTTGAGTGAAAAGTGGTGAAAATGAACGCTGAAAACAACGTTTCTAACTATCAAACTGATTTTGCCATTTCCTCCCACTTTCCAAATTTCACCGAACTCGCCTCACATCCATGCCGTCTTTGGCATCACACTATACGGGAGAAAATTTCTTAAAGCCGTCCTCCCTTTGAAGTCCGTCTCAGACAGACTATGCTCCCTATATATAGAAGGAAACTACATTTAATGCCATCAGAACCCATTAGTACGGCTTTTGAAAGTGCGGTAAAAGGCGAGAGCCTATGCGGGCAAGTTCCGCATCGCAACCCTGAGTTGCGTCAAATTGGTCCTCAGTTTTGAGTGAAAAAGTGGTGAAAATGAACGCTGAAAAACAACGTTTCTAACTATCAAACTGATTTTGCCATTTCCTACCACTTTCCAAATTTCACCGAACTCTCCTCACATCCATGCCGTCTTTGGCATCACTCTATACGGGAGAAAATTTCTTAAAGTCGTACTCCCTTTCAGGTCCGTCCGTCTCAGACAGACTATGCCCCTATATATAGAAGGAAACTACATTTAATGCCATCAGAACCCATTAGTACGGCATTTGAAAGTGCGGTAAACGGCGAGAGCCTATGCGGGAAGTTCCGCATCGCAACCCTGAGTTGCGTCAAATTGGTCCTCAGTTTTGAGTGAAAAGTGGTGAAAATGAACGCTGAAAAACAACGTTTCTAACTATCAA
This sequence comes from Tachypleus tridentatus, assembly GCF_004210375.1. NCBI lineage: Eukaryota > Metazoa > Arthropoda > Merostomata > Xiphosura > Limulidae > Tachypleus > Tachypleus tridentatus. The sequence continues at coordinate 43,333 of NW_027467877.1, forward strand.
ACTGATTTTGCCATTTCCTCCCACTTTCCAAATTTCACCGAACTCGCCTCACATCCATGCCGTCTTTGGCATCACTCTATATGGGAGAAAATTTCTTAAAGCCGTCCTCCCTTTGAAGTCCGTCTCAGACAGACTATGCTCCCTATATATAGAAGGAAACTACATTTAATGCCATCAGAACCCATTAGTACGGCTTTTGAAAGTGCGGTAAAGGCGAGAGCCTATGCGGGCAAGTTCCGCATCGCAACCCTGAGTTGCGTCAAATTGGTCCTCAGTTTTGAGCGAAAAGGTACACGTAACGTCCTAAAACTACCGGGTAGTGTCCGCATCGTCCTCCACAACCCCGCCAACGGACGCGTCGCGTGATCGATCGCGAATCTCTCCTAGAGGCAATGAGGCCATTGGGGTTAGTCGGCGGCAACGTTTTGACATGCCGATAACGCTTACGCTACGTCCATCGTCGATTCCAGTCAAGCCTCACCAGTCCCCTATATATAGAAGGAAACTACATTTAATGCCATCACTACTCAAAAGTACGGCTTTTCTATGTGCGGTAAAGGCGAGAGCTTATGCGGGAGAGTTCCGCGTGGCTACCCTAAGTGCCGTCGAACTCGTCGTAGCGTGTTCCACCGCCTATCTGTCCGAAGGGCAGAAAGAAACTGCGGGAACTCGGCGGGAGCCGGTAATCGAAATGCCGACGATAACCTCGGTAGGCGGCGGGTGCCGGTAGTCGAATCGACAGTCCTGCCGCCAACAGACTGGTGTCATGCCGATAACGCTTACGCCACGTCCATCGTCGATTCCAGTCAAGCCTCACCAGTCCCCTATATATAGAAGGAAACTACATTTAATGCCATCACTACTCAAAAGTACGGCTTTTCTATGTGCGGTAAAGGCGAGAGCTTATGCGGGAGAGTTCCGCGTGGCTACCCTAAGTGCCGTCGAACTCGTCGTAGCGTGTTCCACCGCCTATCTGTCCGAAGGGCAGAAAGAAACTGCGGGAACTCGGCGGGAGCCGGTAATCGAAATGCCGACGATAACCTCGGTAGGCGGCGGGTGCCGGTAGTCGAATCGACAGTCCTGCCGCCAACAGCCTGCTGACATGCCGATAACGCTTACGCTACGTCCATCGTCGATTCCAGTCAAGCTCACCAGTCCCCTATATATAGAAGGAAACTACATTTAATGCCATCACTACTCAAAAGTACGGCTTTTCTATGTGCGGTAAAGGCGAGAGCTTATGCGGGAGAGTTCCGCGTGGGTACCCGAAGTACCGTCGAACTCGTCGTAGCGTGTTCCACGGCCAATCTGTCCGAAGGGCAGAAAGAAACTGCGGGAACTCGGCGGGAGCCGGTAATCGAAATGCCGACGATAACCTCGGTAGGCGGCGGGTGCCGGTAGTCGAATCGACAGTCCTGCCGCCAACAGCCTGCTGACATGCCGATAACGCTTACGCTACGTCCATCGTCGATTCCAGTCAAGCTCACCAGTCCCCTATATATAGAAGGAAACTACATTTAATGCCATCACTACTCAAAAGTACGGCTTTTCTATGTGCGGTAAAGGCGAGAGCTTATGCGGGAGAGTTCCGCGTGGGTACCCGAAGTACCGTCGAACTCGTCGTAGCGTGTTCCACGGCCAATCTGTCCGAAGGGCAGAAAGAAACTGCGGGAACTCGGCGGGAGCCGGTAATCGAAATGCCGACGATAACCTCGGTAGGCGGCGGGTGCCGGTAGTCGAATCGACAGTCCTGCCGCCAACAGCCTGCTGACATGCCGATAACGCTTACGCCACGTCCATCGTCGATTCCAGTCAAGCCTCACCAGTCCCCTATATATAGAAGGAAACTACATTTAATGCCATCACTACTCAAAAGTACGGCTTTTCTATGTGCGGTAAAGGCGAGAGCTTATGCGGGAGAGTTCCGCGTGGCTACCCTAAGTGCCGTCGAACTCGTCGTAGCGTGTTCCACCGCCTATCTGTCCGAAGGGCAGAAAGAAACTGCGGGAACTCGGCGGGAGCCGGTAATCGAAATGCCGACGATAACCTCGGTAGGCGGCGGGTGCCGGTAGTCGAATCGACAGTCCTGCCGCCAACAGACTGGTGTCATGCCGATAACGCTTACGCCACGTCCATCGTCGATTCCAGTCAAGCCTCACCAGTCCCCTATATATAGAAGGAAACTACATTTAATGCCATCACTACTCAAAAGTACGGCTTTTCTATGTGCGGTAAAGGCGAGAGCTTATGCGGGAGAGTTCCGCGTGGCTACCCTAAGTGCCGTCGAACTCGTCGTAGCGTGTTCCACCGCCTATCTGTCCGAAGGGCAGAAAGAAACTGCGGGAACTCGGCGGGAGCCGGTAATCGAAATGCCGACGATAACCTCGGTAGGCGGCGGGTGCCGGTAGTCGAATCGACAGTCCTGCCGCCAACAGACTGGTGTCATGCCGATAACGCTTACGCCACGTCCATCGTCGATTCCAGTCAAGCCTCACCAGTCCCCTATATATATAGAAGGAAACTACATTTAATGCCATCACTACTCAAAAGTACGGCTTTTCTATGTGCGGTAAAGGCGAGAGCTTATGCGGGAGAGTTCCGCGTGGCTACCCTAAGTGCCGTCGAACTCGTCGTAGCGTGTTCCACGGCCAATCTGTCCGAAGGGCAGAAAGAAACTGCGGGAACTCGGCGGGAGCCGGTAATCGAAATGCCGACGATAACCTCGGTAGGCGGCGGGTGCCGGTAGTCGAATCGACAGTCCTGCCGCCAACAGCCTGCTGACATGCCGATAACGCTTACGCCACGTCCATCGTCGATTCCAGTCAAGCTCACCAGTCCCCTATATATAGAAGGAAACTACATTTAATGCCATCACTACTCAAAAGTACGGCTTTTCTATGTGCGGTAAAGGCGAGAGCTTATGCGGGAGAGTTCCGCGTGGGTACCCGAAGTACCGTCGAACTCGTCGTAGCGTGTTCCACGGCCAATCTGTCCGAAGGGCAGAAAGAAACTGCGGGAACTCGGCGGGAGCCGGTAATCGAAATGCCGACGATAACCTCGGTAGGCGGCGGGTGCCGGTAGTCGAATCGACAGTCCTGCCGCCAACAGCCTGCTGACATGCCGATAACGCTTACGCCACGTCCATCGTCGATTCCAGTCAAGCCTCACCAGTCCCCTATATATAGAAGGAAACTACATTTAATGCCATCACTACTCAAAAGTACGGCTTTTCTATGTGCGGTAAAGGCGAGAGCTTATGCGGGAGAGTTCCGCGTGGCTACCCTAAGTGCCGTCGAACTCGTCGTAGCGTGTTCCACCGCCTATCTGTCCGAAGGGCAGAAAGAAACTGCGGGAACTCGGCGGGAGCCGGTAATCGAAATGCCGACGATAACCTCGGTAGGCGGCGGGTGCCGGTAGTCGAATCGACAGTCCTGCCGCCAACAGACTGGTGTCATGCCGATAACGCTTACGCCACGTCCATCGTCGATTCCAGTCAAGCCTCACCAGTCCCCTATATATAGAAGGAAACTACATTTAATGCCATCACTACTCAAAAGTACGGCTTTTCTATGTGCGGTAAAGGCGAGAGCTTATGCGGGAGAGTTCCGCGTGGCTACCCTAAGTGCCGTCGAACTCGTCGTAGCGTGTTCCACCGCCTATCTGTCCGAAGGGCAGAAAGAAACTGCGGGAACTCGGCGGGAGCCGGTAATCGAAATGCCGACGATAACCTCGGTAGGCGGCGGGTGCCGGTAGTCGAATCGACAGTCCTGCCGCCAACAGACTGGTGTCATGCCGATAACGCTTACGCCACGTCCATCGTCGATTCCAGTCAAGCCTCACCAGTCCCCTATATATAGAAGGAAACTACATTTAATGCCATCACTACTCAAAAGTACGGCTTTTCTATGTGCGGTAAAGGCGAGAGCTTATGCGGGAGAGTTCCGCGTGGGTACCCGAAGTACCGTCGAACTCGTCGTAGCGTGTTCCACCGCCTATCTGTCCGAAGGGCAGAAAGAAACTGCGGGAACTCGGCGGGAGCCGGTAATCGAAATGCCGACGATAACCTCGGTAGGCGGCGGGTGCCGGTAGTCGAATCGACAGTCCTGCCGCCAACAGCCTGCTGACATGCCGATAACGCTTACGCCACGTCCATCGTCGATTCCAGTCAAGCCTCACCAGTCCCCTATATATAGAAGGAAACTACATTTAATGCCATCACTACTCAAAAGTACGGCTTTTCTATGTGCGGTAAAGGCGAGAGCTTATGCGGGAGAGTTCCGCGTGGCTACCCTAAGTGCCGTCGAACTCGTCGTAGCGTGTTCCACGGCCAATCTGTCCGAAGGGCAGAAAGAAACTGCGGGAACTCGGCGGGAGCCGGTAATCGAAATGCCGACGATAACCTCGGTAGGCGGCGGGTGCCGGTAGTCGAATCGACAGTCCTGCCGCCAACAGCCTGCTGACATGCCGATAACGCTTACGCCACGTCCATCGTCGATTCCAGTCAAGCTCACCAGTCCCCTATATATAGAAGGAAACTACATTTAATGCCATCACTACTCAAAAGTACGGCTTTTCTATGTGCGGTAAAGGCGAGAGCTTATGCGGGAGAGTTCCGCGTGGGTACCCGAAGTACCGTCGAACTCGTCGTAGCGTGTTCCACGGCCAATCTGTCCGAAGGGCAGAAAGAAACTGCGGGAACTCGGCGGGAGCCGGTAATCGAAATGCCGACGATAACCTCGGTAGGCGGCGGGTGCCGGTAGTCGAATCGACAGTCCTGCCGCCAACAGCCTGCTGACATGCCGATAACGCTTACGCCACGTCCATCGTCGATTCCAGTCAAGCCTCACCAGTCCCCTATATATAGAAGGAAACTACATTTAATGCCATCACTACTCAAAAGTACGGCTTTTCTATGTGCGGTAAAGGCGAGAGCTTATGCGGGAGAGTTCCGCGTGGCTACCCTAAGTGCCGTCGAACTCGTCGTAGCGTGTTCCACCGCCTATCTGTCCGAAGGGCAGAAAGAAACTGCGGGAACTCGGCGGGAGCCGGTAATCGAAATGCCGACGATAACCTCGGTAGGCGGCGGGTGCCGGTAGTCGAATCGACAGTCCTGCCGCCAACAGACTGGTGTCATGCCGATAACGCTTACGCCACGTCCATCGTCGATTCCAGTCAAGCCTCACCAGTCCCCTATATATAGAAGGAAACTACATTTAATGCCATCACTACTCAAAAGTACGGCTTTTCTATGTGCGGTAAAGGCGAGAGCTTATGCGGGAGAGTTCCGCGTGGCTACCCTAAGTGCCGTCGAACTCGTCGTAGCGTGTTCCACCGCCTATCTGTCCGAAGGGCAGAAAGAAACTGCGGGAACTCGGCGGGAGCCGGTAATCGAAATGCCGACGATAACCTCGGTAGGCGGCGGGTGCCGGTAGTCGAATCGACAGTCCTGCCGCCAACAGACTGGTGTCATGCCGATAACGCTTACGCCACGTCCATCGTCGATTCCAGTCAAGCCTCACCAGTCCCCTATATATAGAAGGAAACTACATTTAATGCCATCACTACTCAAAAGTACGGCTTTTCTATGTGCGGTAAAGGCGAGAGCTTATGCGGGAGAGTTCCGCGTGGGTACCCGAAGTACCGTCGAACTCGTCGTAGCGTGTTCCACCGCCTATCTGTCCGAAGGGCAGAAAGAAACTGCGGGAACTCGGCGGGAGCAGGTAATCGAAATGCCGACGATAACCTCGGTAGGCGGCGGGTGCCGGTAGTCGAATCGACAGTCCTGCCGCCAACAGCCTGCTGACATGCCGATAACGCTTACGCCACGTCCATCGTCGATTCCAGTCAAGCCTCACCAGTCCCCTATATATAGAAGGAAACTACATTTAATGCCATCACTACTCAAAAGTACGGCTTTTCTATGTGCGGTAAAGGCGAGAGCTTATGCGGGAGAGTTCCGCGTGGGTACCCGAAGTACCGTCGAACTCGTCGTAGCGTGTTCCACCGCCTATCTGTCCGAAGGGCAGAAAGAAACTGCGGGAACTCGGCGGGAGCCGGTAATCGAAATGCCGACGATAACCTCGGTAGGCGGCGGGTGCCGGTAGTCGAATCGACAGTCCTGCCGCCAACAGCCTGCTGACATGCCGATAACGCTTACGCCACGTCCATCGTCGATTCCAGTCAAGCTCACCAGTCCCCTATATATAGAAGGAAACTACATTTAATGCCATCACTACTCAAAAGTACGGCTTTTCTATGTGCGGTAAAGGCGAGAGCTTATGCGGGAGAGTTCCGCGTGGGTACCCGAAGTACCGTCGAACTCGTCGTAGCGTGTTCCACCGCCAATCTGTCCGAAGGGCAGAAAGAAACTGCGGGAACTCGGCGGGAGCCGGTAATCGAAATGCCGACGATAACCTCGGTAGGCGGCGGGTGCCGGTAGTCGAATCGACAGTCCTGCCGCCAACAGCCTGCTGACATGCCGATAACGCTTACGCCACGTCCATCGTCGATTCCAGTCAAGCCTCACCAGTCCCCTATATATATAGAAGGAAACTACATTTAATGCCATCACTACTCAAAAGTACGGCTTTTCTATGTGCGGTAAAGGCGAGAGCTTATGCGGGAGAGTTCCGCGTGGGTACCCGAAGTACCGTCGAACTCGTCGTAGCGTGTTCCACCGCCTATCTGTCCGAAGGGCAGAAAGAAACTGCGGGAACTCGGCGGGAGCCGGTAATCGAAATGCCGACGATAACCTCGGTAGGCGGCGGGTGCCGGTAGTCGAATCGACAGTCCTGCCGCCAACAGCCTGCTGACATGCCGATAACGCTTACGCCACGTCCATCGTCGATTCCAGTCAAGCCTCACCAGTCCCCTATATATAGAAGGAAACTACATTTAATGCCATCACTACTCAAAAGTACGGCTTTTCTATGTGCGGTAAAGGCGAGAGCTTATGCGGGAGAGTTCCGCGTGGGTACCCGAAGTACCGTCGAACTCGTCGTAGCGTGTTCCACCGCCTATCTGTCCGAAGGGCAGAAAGAAACTGCGGGAACTCGGCGGGAGCCGGTAATCGAAATGCCGACGATAACCTCGGTAGGCGGCGGGTGCCGGTAGTCGAATCGACAGTCCTGCCGCCAACAGCCTGCTGACATGCCGATAACGCTTACGCCACGTCCATCGTCGATTCCAGTCAAGCCTCACCAGTCCCCTATATATAGAAGGAAACTACATTTAATGCCATCACTACTCAAAAGTACGGCTTTTCTATGTGCGGTAAAGGCGAGAGCTTATGCGGGAGAGTTCCGCGTGGGTACCCGAAGTACCGTCGAACTCGTCGTAGCGTGTTCCACCGCCTATCTGTCCGAAGGGCAGAAAGAAACTGCGGGAACTCGGCGGGAGCCGGTAATCGAAATGCCGACGATAACCTCGGTAGGCGGCGGGTGCCGGTAGTCGAATCGACAGTCCTGCCGCCAACAGCCTGCTGACATGCCGATAACGCTTACGCCACGTCCATCGTCGATTCCAGTCAAGCTCACCAGTCCCCTATATATAGAAGGAAACTACATTTAATGCCATCACTACTCAAAAGTACGGCTTTTCTATGTGCGGTAAAGGCGAGAGCTTATGCGGGAGAGTTCCGCGTGGGTACCCGAAGTACCGTCGAACTCGTCGTAGCGTGTTCCACGCCTATCTGTCCGAAGGGCAGAAAGAAACTGCGGGAACTCGGCGGGAGCCGGTAATCGAAATGCCGACGATAACCTCGGTAGGCGGCGGGTGCCGGTAGTCGAATCGACAGTCCTGCCGCCAACAGCCTGCTGACATGCCGATAACGCTTACGCCACGTCCATCGTCGATTCCAGTCAAGCCTCACCAGTCCCCTATATATAGAAGGAAACTACATTTAATGCCATCACTACTCAAAAGTACGGCTTTTCTATGTGCGGTAAAGGCGAGAGCTTATGCGGGAGAGTTCCGCGTGGGTACCCGAAGTACCGTCGAACTCGTCGTAGCGTGTTCCACCGCCTATCTGTCCGAAGGGCAGAAAGAAACTGCGGGAACTCGGCGGGAGCCGGTAATCGAAATGCCGACGATAACCTCGGTAGGCGGCGGGTGCCGGTAGTCGAATCGACAGTCCTGCCGCCAACAGCCTGCTGACATGCCGATAACGCTTACGCCACGTCCATCGTCGATTCCAGTCAAGCCTCACCAGTCCCCTATATATAGAAGGAAACTACATTTAATGCCATCACTACTCAAAAGTACGGCTTTTCTATGTGCGGTAAAGGCGAGAGCTTATGCGGGAGAGTTCCGCGTGGCTACCCGAAGTACCGTCGAACTCGTCGTAGCGTGTTCCACCGCCTATCTGTCCGAAGGGCAGAAAGAAACTGCGGGAACTCGGCGGGAGCCGGTAATCGAAATGCCGACGATAACCTCGGTAGGCGGCGGGTGCCGGTAGTCGAATCGACAGTCCTGCCGCCAACAGCCTGCTGACATGCCGATAACGCTTACGCCACGTCCATCGTCGATTCCAGTCAAGCCTCACCAGTCCCCTATATATAGAAGGAAACTACATTTAATGCCATCACTACTCAAAAGTACGGCTTTTCTATGTGCGGTAAAGGCGAGAGCTTATGCGGGAGAGTTCCGCGTGGCTACCCGAAGTACCGTCGAACTCGTCGTAGCGTGTTCCACCGCCTATCTGTCCGAAGGGCAGAAAGAAACTGCGGGAACTCGGCGGGAGCCGGTAATCGAAATGCCGACGATAACCTCGGTAGGCGGCGGGTGCCGGTAGTCGAATCGACAGTCCTGCCGCCAACAGCCTGCTGACATGCCGATAACGCTTACGCCACGTCCATCGTCGATTCCAGTCAAGCTCACCAGTCCCCTATATATATAGAAGGAAACTACATTTAATGCCATCACTACTCAAAAGTACGGCTTTTCTATGTGCGGTAAAGGCGAGAGCTTATGCGGGAGAGTTCCGCGTGGCTACCCGAAGTACCGTCGAACTCGTCGTAGCGTGTTCCACGGCCAATCTGTCCGAAGGGCAGAAAGAAACTGCGGGAACTCGGCGGGAGCCGGTAATCGAAATGCCGACGATAACCTCGGTAGGCGGCGGGTGCCGGTAGTCGAATCGACAGTCCTGCCGCCAACAGCCTGCTGACATGCCGATAACGCTTACGCTACGTCCATCGTCGATTCCAGTCAAGCTCACCAGTCCCCTATATATAGAAGGAAACTACATTTAATGCCATCACTACTCAAAAGTACGGCTTTTCTATGTGCGGTAAAGGCGAGAGCTTATGCGGGAGAGTTCCGCGTGGGTACCCGAAGTACCGTCGAACTCGTCGTAGCGTGTTCCACGGCCAATCTGTCCGAAGGGCAGAAAGAAACTGCGGGAACTCGGCGGGAGCCGGTAATCGAAATGCCGACGATAACCTCGGTAGGCGGCGGGTGCCGGTAGTCGAATCGACAGTCCTGCCGCCAACAGCCTGCTGACATGCCGATAACGCTTACGCCACGTCCATCGTCGATTCCAGTCAAGCTCACCAGTCCCCTATATATATAGAAGGAAACTACATTTAATGCCATCACTACTCAAAAGTACGGCTTTTCTATGTGCGGTAAAGGCGAGAGCTTATGCGGGAGAGTTCCGCGTGGGTACCCGAAGTACCGTCGAACTCGTCGTAGCGTGTTCCACCGCCAATCTGTCCGAAGGGCAGAAAGAAACTGCGGGAACTCGGCGGGAGCCGGTAATCGAAATGCCGACGATAACCTCGGTAGGCGGCGGGTGCCGGTAGTCGAATCGACAGTCCTGCCGCCAACAGCCTGCTGACATGCCGATAACGCTTACGCCACGTCCATCGTCGATTCCAGTCAAGCCTCACCAGTCCCTATATATATAGAAGGAAACTACATTTAATGCCATCACTACTCAAAAGTACGGCTTTTCTATGTGCGGTAAAGGCGAGAGCTTATGCGGGAGAGTTCCGCGTGGCTACCCTAAGTGCCGTCGAACTCGTCGTAGCGTGTTCCACCGCCTATCTGTCCGAAGGGCAGAAAGAAACTGCGGGAACTCGGCGGGAGCCGGTAATCGAAATGCCGACGATAACCTCGGTAGGCGGCGGGTGCCGGTAGTCGAATCGACAGTCCTGCCGCCAACAGCCTGCTGACATGCCGATAACGCTTACGCCACGTCCATCGTCGATTCCAGTCAAGCCTCACCAGTCCCCTATATATAGAAGGAAACTACATTTAATGCCATCACTACTCAAAAGTACGGCTTTTCTATGTGCGGTAAAGGCGAGAGCTTATGCGGGAGAGTTCCGCGTGGCTACCCTAAGTGCCGTCGAACTCGTCGTAGCGTGTTCCACCGCCTATCTGTCCGAAGGGCAGAAAGAAACTGCGGGAACTCGGCGGGAGCCGGTAATCGAAATGCCGACGATAACCTCGGTAGGCGGCGGGTGCCGGTAGTCGAATCGACAGTCCTGCCGCCAACAGCCTGCTGACATGCCGATAACGCTTACGCTACGTCCATCGTCGATTCCAGTCAAGCCTCACCAGTCCCCTATATATATAGAAGGAAACTACATTTAATGCCATCACTACTCAAAAGTACGGCTTTTCTATGTGCGGTAAAGGCGAGAGCTTATGCGGGAGAGTTCCGCGTGGCTACCCTAAGTACCGTCGAACTCGTCGTAGCGTGTTCCACGGCCAATCTGTCCGAAGGGCAGAAAGAAACTGCGGGAACTCGGCGGGAGCCGGTAATCGAAATGCCGACGATAACCTCGGTAGGCGGCGGGTGCCGGTAGTCGAATCGACAGTCCTGCCGCCAACAGCCTGCTGACATGCCGATAACGCTTACGCTACGTCCATCGTCGATTCCAGTCAAGCTCACCAGTCCCCTATATATATAGAAGGAAACTACATTTAATGCCATCACTACTCAAAAGTACGGCTTTTCTATGTGCGGTAAAAGGCGAGAGCTTATGCGGGAGAGTTCCGCGTGGGTACCCGAAGTACCGTCGAACTCGTCGTAGCGTGTTCCACGGCCAATCTGTCCGAAGGGCAGAAAGAAACTGCGGGAACTCGGCGGGAGCCGGTAATCGAAATGCCGACGATAACCTCGGTAGGCGGCGGGTGCCGGTAGTCGAATCGACAGTCCTGCCGCCAACAGCCTGCTGACATGCCGATAACGCTTACGCTACGTCCATCGTCGATTCCAGTCAAGCCTCACCAGTCCCCTATATATAGAAGGAAACTACATTTAATGCCATCACTACTCAAAAGTACGGCTTTTCTATGTGCGGTAAAGGCGAGAGCTTATGCGGGAGAGTTCCGCGTGGCTACCCTAAGTACCGTCGAACTCGTCGTAGCGTGTTCCATCTGTACCGAAGGGCCAAAGAAATCACCCGTTGGAGCAAGCTGCTGTTCGACCACGCACGCGCGAAAGAGGCCGAGAAAATGGGTTCCCCCGTCGGTAGGCGGCGGGCGCGGGTGTTTAAATTTCCCGCTCGCTGGCACATGCTCTGAGACTCTGTTCGACTTGTACCGAGGCCAATGCGTGTACTCGGCGGGAGCAGGTGTTCGAAATGCCGACCGTATCCTCTAGGGACGACGAATCGAAGGTCCCGCCGCCAACCTTTCGGGCACTTTTCGCAACGGCTGCGTCTAGACGTCCGACCCGTTGGAGCAAGCTGCTGTTGGACCACGCACGCGCGAAACAGACCGAGAAAATCGGTTCCCCCGTCGGTAGGCGGCGGGCGCGGGTGTTTAAATTTCCCAATCGCTGGCACATGCTCTGAGACTCTGTTCGACTTGTACCGAGGCCAATGCGTGTACTCGGCGGGAGCAGGTGTTCGAAATGCCGACCGTATCCTCTAGGGACGACGAATCGAAGGTCCCGCCGCCAACCTTTCGGGCACTTTTCGCAACGGCTGCGTCTAGACGTCCGACCCGTTGGAGCAAGCTGCTGTTGGACCACGCACGCGCGAAACAGACCGAGAAAATCGGTTCCCCCGTCGGTAGGCGGCGGGCGCGGGTGTTTAAATTTCCCAATCGCTGGCACATGCTCTGAGACTCTGTTCGACTTGTACCGAGGCCAATGCGTGTACTCGGCGGGAGCAGGTGATCGAAATGCCGTCCCATCCTCTAGGGACGACGAATCGAAGGACCCGCCGCCAACCTTTCGGGCACTTTTTGCAACGGCTGCGTCTAGACGTCCGACCCGTTGGAGCAAGCTGCTGTTCGACCACGCACGCGCGAAAGAGGCCGAGAAAATGGGTTCCCCCGTCGGTAGGCGGCGGGTGCGGGTGTTTAAATTTCCCGCTCGCTGGCACATGCTCTGAGACTCTGTTCGACTTGTACCGAGGCCAATGCGTGTACTCGGCGGGAGCAGGTGTTCGAAATGCCGACCGTATCCTCTAGGGACGACGAATCGAAGGTCCCGCCGCCAACCTTTCGGGCACTTTTCGCAACGGCTGCGTCTAGACGTCCGACCCGTTGGAGCAAGCGGCTGTTAGAACACGCACGCGCGAAACAGACCGAGAAAATCGGTTCCCCCGTCGGTAGGCGGCGGGCGCGGGTGTTTAAATTTCCCAATCGCTGGCACATGCTCTGAGACTCTGTTCGACTTGTACCGAGGCCAATGCGTGTACTCGGCGGGAGCAGGTGTTCGAAATGCCGACCGTATCC
>NW_027467878.1:0-40056 GCF_004210375.1 Tachypleus tridentatus
CAGAAACCAAAACAAATAATAAATATACTGTGTACATAAACATATAAATATAGCTCTATATACAACAAGCAAAAAAATGGTATTATTAAATAGGATCAATTTACCAAAATTTATAAACTGATTTTATGGAAATTGTTTGGTTCACACAAAGGAACTTGAAAACTATCTCCCAAAACTCAGCAACAAAGGTATGGACAGATAGTTACAATAAACTATTTTGTGGAAAAACAAATGTAGCCCACAAACAAAAAAAAACATACAACGTACTATGCAGATAAATATCTTTCTTAGTTACTAAACAAAAAACATTCCACAATACTTGATTTCTTCAAACTGAAAAATATCAACATCTAACACAACGAGAAAAATAAGTATGTTATACAGTTTCTTTGCAGCAGTTATAAGTTTATAATGATTAATAAAATGCTTTCAAACACACACACACAAAAAACAGTTCTGACTTGTTTTATTTGAAGTCTACTTATAAATATTATGTTTTAAAGTTAGTTTCTCTGATAAATTTTTATTATTTACACAAAAAAGCAAAAGCATGACAATATTATCAAATTTTATAACCTTTAACGAGTGTTAAAATCCCAATTGAGTTAAATGGTTTCAGCTGTTTCCAGAAGTGTAAAACTAAACATAAAGAAGCACTTCATAGTTCAAAACATCAAAGCAATATACACATATTTACACTAATTATTCATGTCCACAGTAACATACCATTCTGAAAAACAAAATTGCCTATGGTCAAAACAAAGTAATACAAAAGGCTGGGACAAGAAACAACTAAATGTTGAACATTCAAGAGTAAGCAGTTTGAATCATGATGTGACCATTGAAATCCAACCTGACAAAATGGATTGTAAACAACTAAGAGTTTTTGTGAAAACATTTAAGAAACACAGAGGCTGATACCTTACAGAAGTTTCCACCCTTCATGATGGTTATTAGCTTACAAATATTTTGAACCCTTAAGACAACTGATGGTCACAGAAAATGTTAACCCTTATCACTAGTCTCTGTAACTGTTGAAGGCCTGTGAAAGGGAACTTGCACTATCATTAACAAATTGTTTTATATTAGTTAAAAGGCCACTCTGACTTTTTTTCACAACAAAAACAAAACATGAAAGTTTTTTACTCACTATCTAAACATGGCTATCTTTTGTTAGAATTTTATATTGCTCTGTACCTTTTTCATTTGTCTGAATCTCTTGAGTTTCTTATATGATTCACAATAGGTATTCCATGAATTAAAAAAACAACAACATGATATAGTACTATACTTGTACTAACATAAATTAATATGTAAATCAGGAGTACTAAGTCTTCTGTTTACAATCAGTAACAGGAGTAATGTTACAAAAATTCTTCTTCATTAACAAATGTTTACTAGTAGTTCCAGTGCTGTAAACATCTACAAGTTTGGGACCTTCAAAATTGGTATTTCATGTAACAAACAAATTAAACAAACAGAAGCAGAAACAGTATAGTGCTAGAGAGAAAAAAAAACCCTTAATGTTTAATTACATCTCTCCCACGAGCAGTCAAATTTATAAATGAAAAAGCATGAATGATATTAAAAAAAAGCAACACTTAATGACTGTAATTATGAAAAAAAATGGATCTTAACATATTTTTCATGAAGTATGTATTATTCACACAAACAAAGTAAATTATATTACCTTATTATTAACTGAAATGGACTATTCCACTAAAACCTCTTTGCAAAGGAAAAGTATTTAACTACACCATCTACCAGATAGTGGGGTTTATTTAATGTAAAGTACAAAACTGTTGAAAATTTTTCCCCATAATAACCTGATGATGTATCATTCATTATGAGCCTAAAATGTACAGTACAACAAAGCTAATAATTATTTTATCTAATTAGTCAATTACAATTCAACCAGTAGAATACTTATATGACAAGTAAAAGGCACAATTTTAAATGTTTCATAAAAGTTAAGCACAACTAACTTCTTTCAGTGTCAAATTATTAGAGAAACATGTCAAACATTATTCCCATTTTTAAAGATCTTTAAAGTCCTTTTCCCATTTGTAGACTATCCTACCAAACATTTCTTACAAGCATGAGATGTGTGAGATTTATTTCAAAATAAACTGAACACTGGCTTTCAGATACGCAGCACGTAAATATGTTTAATATTGAGTAAAAACCAGCTGCCAGCTCTAAGTGTCTGATGTAAGTAGAGGATGAAAAGTCTGTTTATACAAATTATACTACAGTGTAATATTACTACAGACATATTTGTTTTGTATATGTAACAAATAAACTGAATTATTCTATAGTAGTAACATCATATGCTCTTCTGCATTAGTTTGGTAAACAACTTTGTCAAATTATTTAGCACCACAAAACAGTCACCTTATAGCAACATCAAGGTACAGCACAGTGACAATCATTTAGCCACTTTTTCATGGTTGTAGTACTGTTTGTTTGTTTTTAGCATCTCCCACTACATTAGAGTATTACCATATTAGCACATAACCATTTTTTATTCCCTTGTCATAATACTGTGATTTTCTAGTGTCTGCCATTAGGTTGCAGCAGTTGTGGTATAGTAACAATCATTTTACCATTTATGGATTATTATAACACAATGTATTCTTAGCACCCTTCATGATGTTACAGCATACCAGTCAACTATACCTAAATTATTGTACATAATACTAACTGTTCTCCCCTGTATTGTCTGCTTACCATTTTACTTCACCACATACCAGGTTGGCAATTTTACTTTGCATCCACATGAAAATGTTTCTTCCAGTAATAACTGGGACCACACTTGAGAAACTGTATTAAGTACCATTCTAAAAATCTCATAAAGGCCCTTGGTGTTTGTTTTGAAAACATATCTTTACAGATATTGTTTATACAGATGACTCTCTTAACACAACTATATCAGTGTGTTGAATCATAAAGAAGACAGTTTAGATCTATCATAGCTGCTATTTATTATACTACAAGGTTTGTTTATATTCTAATATCTGTATGTAACTTTACAATTAGTTGTTAAGTTATATTCAGAAAACACGAGGAATTCAGTTGTGTCACAACAACAGTTTATAAGATGATTCAAGTTAATTTTCTACTATCTATATATTACCTTGAGACCAAACAGTTATGAGCTAGCTATTAAATCAAATGGAAAATTAGAACAGAACTATTACATGTACCACAATAGCAACATGTTAATTTACCTAGTGATTTCTTGAAATGTCTACATTCATACTATAATGAAGTTTTTTTCCCTAAATTTCTAAATCAGGTAGAAACCTTATGAATTTTATTTTTTTATATTAGAAAATATTTCAGTGTTTGTCTTATATTGTAATATTTTACTTATAATTTCACTCAAGGTATAATTATTAATAGACTAATACACTAAAATCTGCCAGACAACACTGACCTGTGTTTAATGTCTTTTTTATTATTTGTGTTATGATTA
This sequence comes from Tachypleus tridentatus, assembly GCF_004210375.1. NCBI lineage: Eukaryota > Metazoa > Arthropoda > Merostomata > Xiphosura > Limulidae > Tachypleus > Tachypleus tridentatus. Next base: position 3,479 of record NW_027467878.1, read on the forward strand.
CAATTTAATTATAATATCAAACTTCCCTCAGAATCACACTTTCCTATTCTATAACACAATAAATGGGCTAAACAAAAAGTGATTTAAAACTGAGAAATAAAGCAACACATGGGTCAAATAATTTTAATAATTTAGTGTTATAAACGTTTTGTCTCTCACAAAATTTTAAAACTATATAGCCAAACAATTAAAACTGGTCAATATACTTTGTTAGAAATAAGTAGAAAGTGCACTTCTTGGCCTAATTTCCTTGTAAGGCAAATATTAATATGGTAAGCTCTGCTGCTAGAACTATCCATTTTTAACAAAACTGTGGTAATAATAAGAATCTTTATATTTTATTAATGTTAACTGAAAGCCTGGTTCAGTCACTTCTCAGAATAATTGATATCAATGTTATTGACATTGAACAGTCACATTTTAGTAATTCATTAAACACACAAAAAAACTGAATGGATACTTTCCATCAAGCCAGTAATTATAGGAAACTAAAATATGTAACAAAGGGAAGAATTAAGTACAATTATACTAATCACTGTTTGATGTTAACTGTCTGATATGTTTTAGAGCAGTTTCTACCAACTTCTTCTTGTCTGCTTCTCTCACCCTTAAGGGAGTAAAGAACATTAATTCACACTAAAAGTATGGATAGGTCAAATTAATAATACTTTAAAAATTAGTAAATTATCCTTTTCATTCACAAGCCTGAACAAGACCTACCTAAAAAAATAAGACCCTTTAAAAAAATGTTGCATTATTTTAAACTTGTATTTTAGCAATAATTTTATTTCTAAAACAACTTGAAAGGTAGTAATACACTTTTCACAAATAAATAAACATTGCAATTGGTTTAAAAGCATGCATTATAAAATATAAAGTGTAAAGACACCATTGTAAAGTAAAAACAAAAAAAAAATTTTTTTATCTTTATGACACAAATTTGTCTGAAACAATGTTTTAGGTAACACTGCATAACAAATCATTTACTACTAGAGAAAACTCAAGTGATTCTTGGTAATTAAATAGTTTTGGTTTCACATATGTAATCAGAATTTGTCCATCACCTCAGATTTTAAGATACTGTAGTATCTCACTACTTTATCAACAATATGTGTAAAACCATACAATCAGTTCAGTTCAATAGGTTTATACTGTGAAATTAAGTTTGCATAGAAAGTTTAATGAACAAAAGGAATAAATTTTGATAACTTCAAACAGTAACTGTATTGTATTGGTGTAAAACTCCATATATATTGTTTATATGTGCTACTTGTTCTTGATAAAATTATAATGACTTGCACCAATTTTGCTTCATTCCCATGTTCACCTTTTCTGCCCAGGAACATTTGAGGAGCCCCTCAACTGAGCTTAAAATGGGCAGAGTGATACACCTCTCTCTCAACTGCTTTTCACTCACTCACTCAGTTGGTTACTTTGTCTGGCTCTGCCCACACTCAAAACAAAGTCCATCTTCCTCACATCATACCTGTGATATAATCACTTTCACTTCAAGTAAAGTCCAAAAACCACCTGAACAGTTTATGCTACATTTGTGTTGTACAGTTTCCAAATCTGGCTTCACACATTGGCTAAATAAAAGAAGAGCAATTGTGTCATTTACAATTTCAAAGATACAGTGTGAGCCCAAAGATCATCTAACTTACTGTTATTTTTTGCATTAATATTTCTGGATATTCAGACAAAACTAAACAATACACTAAATACCCAGAGATTGCATCTGTGATGAAACCAGTATCTCATGGGGATGATTTTCTTGTGTCACATCCAGCAGCAAAGTGGGAAATAGAAGTTATACTGCAAAAAAGACAATGAATGATCTTTACTTCCTTCATTTAGTAATTTTACCCCTGTGGCATCTCAGCATAAACTGCCTCATCTGATCACACAAGATGAACTAAATGATCAGATTTGTGACTTGTTTTATACTGAAACAGCATGGGGAACTTTCATTTACGGCAATGGAATTTATCATAAAGTCTTGCTTCTCACTACAGCATGCAAGATACTTTGTGTTTCTGTACAAATGTTGATGCACTAATTGAAGAATCAAGTACTGATTATACTCTCAAGAAAGAAAACATTTTACCAATACATCTTAAGTTAGTGTGAAAACTGTGCTTTTACATAATGGGAACACAAAGCCATTGGTTCCTGTTATTAATACTGTGAACATAGTAGAACATGCAGCTTATACCTGAAGCAATCAAATATCCACTACTGCTAAGTCCATAAAGTGAGTAAACCAAACACTGTAGCTTTTTGTCTGTCTGGGATAGCCAATATCATAAAATTAATTAAAAAAAATGGAATGGCCAGTGAGAGAATTACGTTCCAGGAAAAGAGAAAGTTGAGTTCCAACTTTCAGTGAATCATCAAGATATGTTTCTTTTATCACTCCATCTGTCTTATAAGTTTCAAAAAGTTAGTGAAGTAAACTAAAAGGTCGTATTTTTGTTGGGCCACAGATTTGGGAAGTGCTGATGAATGGTGATTTTGAAACATCACTCAGTCAGAAAGAACTTACTGCGAGGAAATCACTCAAACTGGTTGTTAAAATTTTCTTAGGAATTTACAGAGATGAAAACTATGTTGTGACGATTAATGATATCCCTGAGAACAAGAGGAAAACTGGGTCCAAGATGTCACTAAAGTTACACTTCTCACACTTTTAATTAAGTTTCTTATCAAATGATCTTGGTGAAGTGAGCAATAATCTTGGTGAGCACTTCCACAATAGAACAGTAACATCAAGAAAGACAGTGGAATCCTGTGATGACAGAAGATTACTGTTGATTCTTGTAGCATGAAACTAAAAACATACATAAAAGATACAACAAGTCTGTCAGGTATTTTGTAAAAAGAAATAAAAAATAATACCATGATGAAAGTTTTAAACATAGCTTAAGTGTATTTTCAGTATATAATTACATGTTGTTTTTGAACATTCTTAAATGCAATTTTCAATAAATAAATAAAGTTATCAGAGTGTTATTTTCATAATATATAAGAATATTTAGAATAAACCTAACATAGCTCAAAACTAGAGGTGATCAGTAATATTCAACAATTTTAGAATCAGGATCAACAAACTACTCATGAACAGTTGTATTTTTATTGTGGTAGAGAAGCTTCTTTTGTGCACAGTGTAACTTCTAAACATATAATTACTGTGCAAAATTACTCAAACACTTATATGCTTTACATATTTCTACAAATTACTTTCATTGAATGACTTAAGGATATTTCAACACACAAACAAAAAACATGAATTTTATCTCATAACTAAAAGCTGGTAGTTAAAACCATATGTAACTTCTGTTATAAAGAAGCTTACACATAGAACAACCTTAAATAAAAAATTTTCAAAATTACTTACAGATCAACCTATACAAAATATATACTTCATGATATTCCTACAAGTATCTATATTCTTAGTTATGCCAACTAACAAGACATGCTTTAACAGATATGAGGTGTTCTTTCATTATAAAAAGCCTAGACACCTAGTTATCATAAAAAAAGGTGAGGAAAACTATCGTATTTATATGCAAGAAAGTATCAATTAATTGTGCAAATTTGTGGTAAGCACTGTTAAATATATGAATAAACAAACACTCTGAATTTTAGTGGTTTTCTCCTAAATGAAACTAATTATGGCTAAATTAACTAACACATTCATGATCATTAACTTCAAAATGTAAAATACAATTTTAGTATAAACATTATACCATAAATTTAAGATTTTATTTCTATCTATCTTAGAAAAATAATATATTGACAATATTTATCTACTTTGTATTCAATGTTTTATTACTCCCACATTACACGTGGAGATGAAAATTTGAGAATGTTTATTTAATTTGAAGCATTGGAACCTATCATCTTGTGAATATGTGCAAATTGTATGCATGTATGATTAACTGACTACACAACAGACATTCAACTATTATTAAACTCTAGACAGTTAAAACTGATTCATTAATAATTATGGTATTAATACAGAGAATTCTCAGGTTATGTTTAATATATTACTATGATAAAAAACATCTATGGAGAGAAACTTTTTTGGTAATAAAATCTACAACTTTTTCCAACTTCTGATCAAAACAAAATACCTACATAGTTCAAATAAAAATTAAATGAGTAATGAATATTATGTACATCTAACATATCACCATACTAATGATGATCAGAAGGGTGTCATGGAACCCTCAATGCAAGCAAAGTTTTTGCTATAATCCCAAACACAAGATTCAGCTGCTTAGAAGGTTTAGTTTTGTTCTAAACACATACCTTAAGATAACAATGCAAAATAATCCTCATAAACAAATATATAATAATCAAACAATTTAACCAATACTAAAAATAAACTAACATTAAAGAAAGAAAAAATAAAACATTACTTTATTCAGAGTGTACAACTATTTATCATCTTACCTTCATTCTTTCTAAATTGTATTTACACCTGTTAAAGGCTAGTTGAGAAACTAAATAATACTTAACTTTTAATTTAAAAATGAAACTTGACATCTTGCAGGACACGTCTTGGAGTAAGACATCAATAGTATCAGGTATCTTAAGGGCAACATATGACTAGGTAACTAAACATACAACTTTTAAGGTGGCTATATGTTTTCATTTTCCTTTTTAAAATCAAAACATGCATAATAATTATTGGAAAGACTAACAATTTATAATAAAGCAGTATAGAGTGACATTTAAAATTAACTTTGATTACTTTTATGTTCCACTTACTTTTCAAGCAGAACTACAGCAACTTGTGGGTTTACCCTTCAATACTTACTATTTTCTTGTCCATAGTCATGAAAGTAGGTTGCCCAGTCCCATGTCATGAAAAGATCTAGAAGTTATAAGAAAATATAACTAGAAAAATTCTACAAGAAAAATTCCAGTGCACCAAAATAAAGTAAACTGTTATATGTAAATTAACTAACAAAAATTACAAGAAGGAATTGTACACCGTAAGTCAAAAGTAATAATAAGAAATCAGTTTTGGTGAAAGGAGACTGATGGACTCTGTGACTAAACTAAAATAATTGGAAGATGTGATATCGAAAAATATATGTAACTATTTTACGTAGTGGAGTTTCCACAGTTAATACATCTTTAATTATATTTATTTGTTTGTTTTTGAATTTCATGCAATGCTACACGAGGGCTATCTGCATTAGCCATCCCTAATTTAGAAGTGTAAAACTAGACAGAAGTCAGCTAGCTATCCTTATTTAACAGTGTAAGACTGGAGGGAAGTCAGCTAGCTATCCCTAATTTAACAGTGTAAGACTAGATGGAAGTCAGCTAGCTATCCATAATTTAACAGTGTAAGACTGGAGGGAAGTCAGCTAGCTATCCCTAATTTAACAGTGTGAGACTGGAGGGAATTACGTACTTTACATTCACACTTAGACACAACTAGCTATCATATGATCTTAACATTAGTAACGGAAGGTGTATTTAATGGGCTAAATATAAGCATTGGGTGTAAAACATTATTGTAACAAAGGCTTAGTTGAAACACTACTCCACTGAAACAAGAAATCACAACACATTCATCCTTCCTGAATATTTTATATATTTAAATAAAATCTATTTTCTCTCTTCTTTTTTTTAATGCTCTTAACATGCTTTTCATAAGTTGCCAGGTAAGTCAATCACGTATTTCAGTTGAAAACAGAGAATCTACCTAATTCTGTCTAGTTTCTTTGGTTTTGTACATTTCTTGTCAACAAGCTTTTTTATTTTGTAAAATTTCAGTCATCAACATTATTTTAACTGAACTTTTCATGTTCTTAATTAAAGGAATATGTTTTAAAGTCATTTTAAATACTTTATTGTGAGAGAGAAAAATGTAATGTAGATTGTATGGTCAGTAGTATGTACTTAATGGGCATTCTCTACTCAATCATACAAAATTAAATGTAGTCATGTTGTTTTGTATTCAGTCAGTAAACCAAACCACCCACCCACTCCCCACAAAAATTATATTTACCAAAGAGTTTTGCCTACTTCAAAGGCATCTTCACATTACAAAAGGAGAAAAGATATAACATTTGTAAAAAGTTGTTTTACACCTAATGAAGGAAACACAAAATCACATGTTCATTGCAAATTAAATCACTTTTTATACCCTTATTTTAAAAAGAGACCAGAAAATAGAGAGAATGGTGTTTCTGATTTTAAATATTTCTGGGAGAGCATGCCTCTGGATCTTCCTTAAGATATTGTGCATAAAATATGGTGTAGAGTCACAAGCCAGCACTACATAGTACACTGACAGGATTATCTCCCTGATTCATTAGTATCACCCACTTTTAAACATACTGAAAACCCTGCCTATTGCTCTTTTCTAAAGAGATCTTAATATAACCTTTCCATCCCTGGAGTAATTTTAGTAGCTGTAGTGAGAACAATTTACAACAAATCAGTGTCATTACTCAGACAAAGCTCACACAATATTTCAAGTGAAGACTATCGAGGACCAACTAGTGACTTGAATAGAAAGATAACTTCCTCTTTATTACTTGATAATCAGTTTAAGTTGCATCACTCTGAACAGTCCTTTATACATCACCATTCCTTCTTGTGTAAGAAGACCAAAGCTGTATACTGCTTCATAAGTATTTGGTGGATCAGAGCAAGATATATTGATTATCTTTCTCATGAAGTTGTTTGATCCTGCAGGCACTTGTCACCTTGTAATTCAGAAGTTACTTTTTGTTTCATAAATGTTTAACAGAATTTGAATTAATAACTTTTCTTTAATTATGTTTTTATGTAAACCACTAAGATTTTCTATACTTAATCTTTTCCCATAGAAAGGGATTTTAAGATTATAAAATCTATTTATTTTGTTATAATTTCTTCAATAAAGAAATAAGATTTGATATAAAATTGTAGAAAGACTTGCCAACAGTATGGTTAACAATGTAACTGAAATGTGTCTGTGGTAATTAACCACCTTAATACAAAAGTATCCAATACCAAATAATTAGTAGTAAACTGTATTTTAACAAAAGATTAATTATGGGCCATTGAAAACAAACTTTATATTATGTATTATAAACATTCTCCTGATTTTATTCCTCACTCATGTTTAAAATTAACTGTAGCAAGTACATTTATGAAAAGTAATTTTTACAGCATCCAATCAAGAGCAGTTTTCCTGATCAAGTCACTGGTGGTGTTTTATCAAAAGTGAAAAGAAAATTAGGCTTACAAAAGTTTCCAAAATGGCAAGTGTGTCTGAAGAATTTTAAAAAATGCACTTCAAAACATTTAGGCTACTGATTGTGATCCACATACATATTCCATTATCAAGTAAATTATATTCTATTAAACCTGTATGTGTGCTTGGTCATTCTGACCAGTTCTGTAATCTCCATGTAACCATGAATTTACATGAACTACTGAAATGTTCTAAATATACAAAGTGTATCATCATGAGTTTTGGCAAATGTTTATGTAAAAGTTACAAGCCATTTATTAACTGAAATTATATTTCAAGTAAATTGCTTTCATAAAACATTTATCCATTAATTTTGAATTCTCTGTCAAGTAATTCTGTGAAAAGTGTGATTTTTCATGCTAAGAATAAAATTAATTGTGCTCATTTCATGGTTTTATGTTTAATTTACCTTACTTATAATACCATCTTAATGAATATCATTTTTTTATTTTTCATAGAACTTTAAACTTGCTCTCTCATCTTCACCACCATAACACCAACTGTAATGAAAGTAGTGAAACAAATGTTGAAGTACATAATAATTGCAGATTGTGAAAATGCAATAAGAATTTTTATTTTTGCACAGCCTCAGTTTTCTAAACATTTCCTGATTGGCTGCTTTTGATTTTATTACTTTACAATGCCTTTCTGACCCAATATAATGATGTAATTGTTAAATATACACAGAAGTAAAACTTAACCAACCGACTGAAATACAAAGTGTACAATGGCACTGAACATCTTCAACATCCAGATCCCTTCTTCCACCTCTTGTGGAGCAGATTGATTTTTGTTCAAAACTGAACTATTTGTCTCTTATTTAAGTTTCTGCCAGGTCCTTGGCCTTGAAGATGCTGTACCCTATTCACCATCTGAGACTTCAGCCTTGAACAGGGTCTTTCCATATGTCTCCAGTTCAGAGTCTGTACACTGGGTTCCACTGGTTATACTTTTGGGAATATACAGTCTGCCATTCTTCCCTTTGGTCTTCATATTTAGGTGAAGCTGACTGAGTTCAGTATGTCACAGATTGATGTTGCTTTTTCCATCAATCAGCCCACCACACTATGTTTTATTACCACCTCTGCCTGTTGCCTTTCTCTGAGTCATATGAGGAAGGTTGATACTTCCATTTGGTTGTACAGTTTTCATTGCCAAACATCTTTTGAACCATTCTTTCATTCCCAGTTATACAGATGGTTTAAAATCAGTTAAGTCTATTGATCTGCCATGGCTTATTGCAGCTAGGTGGTTTTGTACAATATCCACTCTACAGTTTCTGTGTTCACTGTCAAGTTATATGGCATTTCTTTTGTTCTGAATGATATCAAAGCTACACAGTACACTCACTGTTCTATTTATACCAACTCTCTTCACTCTCTACTGGTCAGAGAATTGCTTTGTGTTAATTCTCACCTTATTTTCACAATATTCAACATTGGCTGGCCTATTTTTCTTCTATCTTCTATTCACATCCAGTTTTTCTGGATAACTGGTCATGTTGGTATTCACAGGAACAAGTTTGCTGACATTAAGTTGGTCTGATCTGGTGCTGTCACTGCTTTGCTTGTTCTATATATGGACTACAGTACTGTATTCAAGGCTCAGCTTCTATTTCCCGTATATTAGGATTGTTTCCTATATACTAATATCACCAATATTTCTATTCATTTTTTTATTTCCGTATATTAGTTTTTGTTACCTGTATATTAATATCACCTATATTTTTATTAATTTTTCTATTTCCCATATATTAGTATTGTGTCCTATATGTTCAGTAAACATAGTTTAACAGAAACTCAGTGGAAGTGTTGAGTTCGGTAAATATAGTTTAACAGAAACTCAGTGGAAGTTTTGAGTTCAGTAAACATAATACACAGAAACTCAGTGGAGGTGTTGAGTTCAGTTAACATATGTTAACAGAAACTCAGTGGAAGTGTTGAGTTCAGTAAACATAGTTTAACAGAAACTCAGTGGAAGTGTTGAGTTCAGTAAACATAGTTTAACAGAAACTCAGTGGAAGTGTTGAGTTCAGTGAACATAGTTTAACAGAAACTCAGTGGAAGTGTTGAGTTCAGTAAACATAGTTTAACAGAAACTCAGTGGAAGTGTTGAGTTCAGTAAACATAGTTTAACAGAAACTCAGTGGAAGTGTTGAGTTCAGTAAACATAATACAACAGAAACTCAGTGGAAGTGTTGAGTTCAGTAAACATAGTTTAACAGAAACTCAGTGGAAGTGTTGAGTTCAGTAAACATAGTTTAACAGAAACTCAGTGGAAGTGTTGAGTTCAGTAAACATAGTTTAACAGAAACTCAGTGGAAGTGTTGAGTTCAGTGGAACATAGTTTAACAGAAACTCAGTGGAAGTGTTGAGTTCAGTAAACATAGTTTAACAGAAACTCAGTGGAAGTGTTGAGTTCAGTAAACATAGTTTAACAGAAACTCAGTGGAAGTGTTGAGTTCAGTAAACATAGTTTAACAGAAACTCAGTGGAAGTGTTGAGTTCAGTAAACAGTTTAACAGAAACTCAGTGGAAGTGTTGAGTTCAGTAAACATAGTTTAACAGAAACTCAGTGGAAGTGTTGAGTTCAGTAAACATAGTTTAACAGAAACTCAGTGGAAGTGTTGAGTTCAGTAAACATAGTTTAACAGAAACTCAGTGGAAGTGTTGAGTTCAGTAAACATAGTTTAACAGAAACTCAGTGGAAGTGTTGAGTTCAGTAAACATAATACAACAGAAACTCAGTGGAAGTGTTGAGTTCAGTAAACATAGTTTAACAGAAACTCAGTGGAAGTGTTGAGTTCAGTTTAACAAACATGAGTTCAGTAACAGAAACTCAGTGGAAGTGTTGAGTTCAGTAAACATAGTTTAACAGAAACTCAGTGGAAGTGTTGAGTTCAGTAAACATAGTTTAACAGAAACTCAGTGGAAGTGTTGAGTTCAGTAAACATAATACAACAGAAACTCAGTGGAAGTGTTGAGTTCAGTAAACATAGTTTAACAGAAACTCAGTGGAAGTGTTGAGTTCAGTAAACATAGTTTAACAGAAACTCAGTGGAAGTGTTGAGTTCAGTAAACATAGTTTAACAGAAACTCAGTGGAAGTGTTGAGTTCAGTAAACATAATACAACAGAAACTCAGTGGAAGTGTTGAGTTCAGTGAACATAGTTTAACAGAAACTCAGTGGAAGTGTTGAGTTCAGTAAACATAGTTTAACAGAAACTCAGTGGAAGTGTTGAGTTCAGTGAACATAGTTTAACAGAAACTCAGTGGAAGTGTTGAGTTCAGTAAACATAGTTTAACAGAAACTCAGTGGAAGTGTTGAGTTCAGTAAACATAGTTTAACAGAAACTCAGTGGAAGTGTTGAGTTCAGTAAACATAGTTTAACAGAAACTCAGTGGAAGTGTTGAGTTCAGTAAACATAGTTTAACAGAAACTCAGTGGAAGTGTTGAGTTCAGTAAACATAGTTTAACAGAAACTCAGTGGAAGTGTTGAGTTCAGTAAACATAGTTTAACAGAAACTCAGTGGAAGTGTTGAGTTCAGTAAACATAGTTTAACAGAAACTCAGTGGAAGTGTTGAGTTCAGTAAACATAGTTTAACAGAAACTCAGTGGAAGTGTTGAGTTCAGTAAACATAGTTTAACAGAAACTCAGTGGAAGTGTTGAGTTCAGTAAACATAGTTTAACAGAAACTCAGTGGAAGTGTTGAGTTCAGTAAACATAGTTTAACAGAAACTCAGTGGAAGTGTTGAGTTCAGTAAACATAGTTTAACAGAAACTCAGTGGAAGTGTTGAGTTCAGTAAACATAGTTTAACAGAAACTCAGTGGAAGTGTTGAGTTCAGTAAACATAGTTTAACAGAAACTCAGTGGAAGTGTTGAGTTCAGTAAACATAGTTTAACAGAAACTCAGTGGAAGTGTTGAGTTCAGTAAACATAGTTTAACAGAAACTCAGTGGAAGTGTTGAGTTCAGTAAACATAGTTTAACAGAAACTCAGTGGAAGTGTTGAGTTCAGTAAACATAGTTTAACAGAAACTCAGTGGAAGTGTTGAGTTCAGTAAACATAGTTTAACAGAAACTCAGTGGAAGTGTTGAGTTCAGTAAACATACTCAGTGGAAGTTTAACAGAAACTCAGTGGAAGTGTTGAGTTCAGTAAACATAGTTTAACAGAAACTCAGTGGAAGTGTTGAGTTCAGTAAACATAGTTTAACAGAAACTCAGTGGAAGTGTTGAGTTCAGTAAACATAGTTTAACAGAAACTCAGTGGAAGTGTTGAGTTCAGTAAACATAGTTTAAAGAAACTCAGTGGAAACTCAGTGGAAGTGTTGAGTTCAGTAAACATAGTTTAACAGAAACTCAGTGGAAGTGTTGAGTTCAGTAAACATAGTACAACAGAAACTCAGTGGAAGTGTTGAGTTCAGTAAACATAGCACAACAGAAACTCAGTGGAAGTGTTGAGTTCAGTAAACATAGTTTAACAGAAACTCAGTGGAAGTGTTGAGTTCAGTAAACATAGTTTAACAGAAACTCAGTGGAAGTGTTGAGTTCAGTAAACATAGTACAACAGAAACTCAGTGGAAGTGTTGAGTTCAGTAAACATAGTTTAACAGAAACTCAGTGGAAGTGTTGAGTTCAGTAAACATAGTTTAACAGAAACTCAGTGGAAGTGTTGAGTTCAGTAAACATAGTTTAACAGAAACTCAGTGGAAGTGTTGAGTTCAGTAAACATAGTTTAACAGAAACTCAGTGGAAGTGTTGAGTTCAGTAAACATAGTTTAACAGAAACTCAGTGGAAGTGTTGAGTTCAGTAAACATAGTTTAACAGAAACTCAGTGGAAGTGTTGAGTTCAGTAAACATAGTTTAACAGAAACTCAGTGGAAGTGTTGAGTTTTAAACATAGTTTAACAGAAACTCAGTGGAAGTGTTGAGTTCAGTAAACATAGTTTAACAGAAACTCAGTGGAAGTGTTGAGTTCAGTAAACATAGTTTAACAGAAACTCAGTGGAAGTGTTGAGTTCAGTAAACATAGTTTAACAGAAACTCAGTGGAAGTGTTGAGTTCAGTAAACATAGTGAGTTCAGTAAACAACAGAAACTCAGTGGAAGTGTTGAGTTCAGTAAACATAGTTTAACAGAAACTCAGTGGAAGTGTTGAGTTCAGTAAACATAGTTTAACAGAAACTCAGTGGAAGTGTTGAGTTCAGTAAACATAGTTTAACAGAAACTCAGTGGAAGTGTTGAGTTCAGTAAACATAGTTTAACAGAAACTCAGTGGAAGTGTTGAGTTCAGTGAGTTCAGTAAACATAGTTTAACAGAAACTCAGTGGAAGTGTTGAGTTTAACAGTAAACATAGTTTAACAGAAACTCAGTGGAAGTGTTGAGTTCAGTAAACATAGTTTAACAGAAACTCAGTGGAAGTGTTGAGTTCAGTAAACATAGTTTAACAGAAACTCAGTGGAAGTGTTGAGTTCAGTAAACATAGTTTAACAGAAACTCAGTGGAAGTGTTGAGTTCAGTAAACATAGTTTAACAGAAACTCAGTGGAAGTGTTGAGTTCAGTAAACATAGTACAACAGAAACTCAGTGGAAGTGTTGAGTTCAGTAAACATAGTTTAACAGAAACTCAGTGGAAGTGTTGAGTTCAGTAAACATAGTTTAACAGAAACTCAGTGGAAGTGTTGAGTTCAGTAAACATAAGTTTACAACAGAAACTCAGTGGAAGTGTTGAGTTCAGTAAACATAGTTTAACAGAAACTCAGTGGAAGTGTTGAGTTCAGTAAACATAGTTTAACAGAAACTCAGTGGAAGTGTTGAGTTCAGTAAACATAGTTTAACAGAAACTCAGTGGAAGTGTTGAGTTCAGTGAACATAGTTTAACAGAAACTCAGTGGAAGTGTTGAGTTAAACAGTTAACAGAAACATATGTTTAACAGAAACTCAGTGGAAGTGTTGAGTTCAGTAAACATAGTTTAACAGAAACTCAGTGGAAGTGTTGAGTTCAGTAAACATAGTTTAACAGAAACTCAGTGGAAGTGTTGAGTTCAACATAACAGAAACTCAGTGGAAGTGTTGAGTTCAGTAAACATAGTTTAACAGAAACTCAGTGGAAGTGTTGAGTTCAGTAAACATAGTTTAACAGAAACTCAGTGGAAGTGTTGAGTTCAGTAAACATAGTTTAACAGAAACTCAGTGGAAGTGTTGAGTTCAGTAAACATAGTTTAACAGAAACTCAGTGGAAGTGTTGAGTTCAGTAAACATAGTTTAACAGAAACTCAGTGGAAGTGTTGAGTTCAGTAAACATAGTTTAACAGAAACTCAGTGGAAGTGTTGAGTTCAGTAAACATAGTTTAACAGAAACTCAGTGGAAGTGTTGAGTTCAGTAAACATAGTTTAACAGAAACTCAGTGGAAGTGTTGAGTTCAGTAAACATAGTTTAACAGAAACTCAGTGGAAGTGTTGAGTTCAGTAAACATAGTTACAACAGAAACTCAGTGGAAGTGTTGAGTTCAGTAAACATAGTTTAACAGAAACTCAGTGGAAGTGTTGAGTTCAGTAAACATAGTTTAACAGAAACTCAGTGGAAGTGTTGAGTTCAGTAAACATAGTTTAACAGAAACTCAGTGGAAGTGTTGAGTTCAGTAAACATAGTTTAACAGAAACTCAGTGGAAGTGTTGAGTTCAGTAAACATAGTTTAACAGAAACTCAGTGGAAGTGTTGAGTTCAGTAAACATAGTTTAACAGAAACTCAGTGGAAGTGTTGAGTTCAGTAAACATAGTTTAACAGAAACTCAGTGGAAGTGTTGAGTTCAGTAAACATAGTTTAACAGAAACTCAGTGGAAGTGTTGAGTTCAGTAAACATAGTTTAACAGAAACTCAGTGGAAGTGTTGAGTTCAGTAAACATAGTTTAACAGAAACTCAGTGGAAGTGTTGAGTTCAGTAAACATAGTTTAACAGAAACTCAGTGGAAGTGTTGAGTTCAGTAAACATAGTTTAACAGAAACTCAGTGGAAGTGTTGAGTTCAGTAAACATAGTTTAACAGAAACTCAGTGGAAGTGTTGAGTTCAGTAAACATAGTTTAACAGAAACTCAGTGGAAGTGTTGAGTTGAGTTAACAGAAACTCAGTGGAAGTGTTGAGTTCAGTAAACATAGTTTAACAGAAACTCAGTGGAAGTGTTGAGTTCAGTAAACATAGTTTAACAGAAACTCAGTGGAAGTGTTGAGTTCAGTAAACATAGTTTAACAGAAACTCAGTGGAAGTGTTGAGTTCAGTAAACATAGTTTAACAGAAACTCAGTGGAAGTGTTGAGTTCAGTAAACATAGTTTAACAGAAACTCAGTGGAAGTGTTGAGTTCAGTAAACATAGTTTAACAGAAACTCAGTGGAAGTGTTGAGTTCAGTAAACATAGTTTAACAGAAACTCAGTGGAAGTGTTGAGTTCAGTAAACATAGTTTAACAGAAACTCAGTGGAAGTGTTGAGTTCAGTAAACATAGTTTAACAGAAACTCAGTGGAAGTGTTGAGTTCAGTAAACATAGTTTAACAGAAACTCAGTGGAAGTGTTGAGTTCAGTAAACATAGTTTAACAGAAACTCAGTGGAAGTGTTGAGTTCAGTAAACATAGTTTAACAGAAACTCAGTGGAAGTGTTGAGTTCAGTAAACATAGTTTAACAGAAACTCAGTGGAAGTGTTGAGTTCAGTAAACATAGTTTAACAGAAACTCAGTGGAAGTGTTGAGTTCAGTAAACATAGTTTAACAGAAACTCAGTGGAAGTGTTGAGTTCAGTAAACATAGTTTAACAGAAACTCAGTGGAAGTGTTGAGTTCAGTAAACATAGTTTAACAGAAACTCAGTGGAAGTGTTGAGTTCAGTAAACATAGTTTAACAGAAACTCAGTGGAAGTGTTGAGTTCAGTAAACATAGTTTAACAGAAACTCAGTGGAAGTGTTGAGTTCAGTAAACATAGTTTAACAGAAACTCAGTGGAAGTGTTGAGTTCAGTAAACATAGTTTAACAGAAACTCAGTGGAAGTGTTGAGTTCAGTAAACATAGTTTAACAGAAACTCAGTGGAAGTGTTGAGTTCAGTAAACATAGTTTAACAGAAACTCAGTGGAAGTGTTGAGTTCAGTAAACATAGTTTAACAGAAACTCAGTGGAAGTGTTGAGTTCAGTAAACATAGTTTAACAGAAACTCAGTGGAAGTGTTGAGTTCAGTAAACATAGTTTAACAGAAACTCAGTGGAAGTGTTGAGTTCAGTAAACATAGTTTAACAGAAACTCAGTGGAAGTGTTGAGTTCAGTAAACATAGTTTAACAGAAACTCAGTGGAAGTGTTGAGTTCAGTAAACATAGTTTAACAGAAACTCAGTGGAAGTGTTGAGTTCAGTAAACATAGTTTAACAGAAACTCAGTGGAAGTGTTGAGTTCAGTAAACATAGTTTAACAGAAACTCAGTGGAAGTGTTGAGTTCAGTAAACATAGTTTAACAGAAACTCAGTGGAAGTGTTGAGTTCAGTAAACATAGTTTAACAGAAACTCAGTGGAAGTGTTGAGTTCAGTAAACATAGTTTAACAGAAACTCAGTGGAAGTGTTGAGTTCAGTAAACATAGTTTAACAGAAACTCAGTGGAAGTGTTGAGTTCAGTAAACATAGTTTAACAGAAACTCAGTGGAAGTGTTGAGTTCAGTAAACATAGTTTAACAGAAACTCAGTGGAAGTGTTGAGTTCAGTAAACATAGTTTAACAGAAACTCAGTGGAAGTGTTGAGTTCAGTAAACATAGTTTAACAGAAACTCAGTGGAAGTGTTGAGTTCAGTAAACATAGTTTAACAGAAACTCAGTGGAAGTGTTGAGTTCAGTAAACATAGTTTAACAGAAACTCAGTGGAAGTGTTGAGTTCAGTAAACATAGTTTAACAGAAACTCAGTGGAAGTGTTGAGTTCAGTAAACATAGTTTAACAGAAACTCAGTGGAAGTGTTGAGTTCAGTAAACATAGTTTAACAGAAACTCAGTGGAAGTGTTGAGTTCAGTAAACATAGTTTAACAGAAACTCAGTGGAAGTGTTGAGTTCAGTAAACATAGTTTAACAGAAACTCAGTGGAAGTGTTGAGTTCAGTAAACATAGTTTAACAGAAACTCAGTGGAAGTGTTGAGTTCAGTAAACATAGTTTAACAGAAACTCAGTGGAAGTGTTGAGTTCAGTAAACATAGTTTAACAGAAACTCAGTGGAAGTGTTGAGTTCAGTAAACATAGTTTAACAGAAACTCAGTGGAAGTGTTGAGTTCAGTAAACATAGTTTAACAGAAACTCAGTGGAAGTGTTGAGTTCAGTAAACATAGTTTAACAGAAACTCAGTGGAAGTGTTGAGTTCAGTAAACATAGTTTAACAGAAACTCAGTGGAAGTGTTGAGTTCAGTAAACATAGTTTAACAGAAACTCAGTGGAAGTGTTGAGTTCAGTAAACATAGTTTAACAGAAACTCAGTGGAAGTGTTGAGTTCAGTAAACATAGTTTAACAGAAACTCAGTGGAAGTGTTGAGTTCAGTAAACATAGTTTAACAGAAACTCAGTGGAAGTGTTGAGTTCAGTAAACATAGTTTAACAGAAACTCAGTGGAAGTGTTGAGTTCAGTAAACATAGTTTAACAGAAACTCAGTGGAAGTGTTGAGTTCAGTAAACATAGTTTAACAGAAACTCAGTGGAAGTGTTGAGTTCAGTAAACATAGTTTAACAGAAACTCAGTGGAAGTGTTGAGTTCAGTAAACATAGTTTAACAGAAACTCAGTGGAAGTGTTGAGTTCAGTAAACATAGTTTAACAGAAACTCAGTGGAAGTGTTGAGTTCAGTAAACATAGTTTAACAGAAACTCAGTGGAAGTGTTGAGTTCAGTAAACATAGTTTAACAGAAACTCAGTGGAAGTGTTGAGTTCAGTAAACATAGTTTAACAGAAACTCAGTGGAAGTGTTGAGTTCAGTAAACATAGTTTAACAGAAACTCAGTGGAAGTGTTGAGTTCAGTAAACATAGTTTAACAGAAACTCAGTGGAAGTGTTGAGTTCAGTAAACATAGTTTAACAGAAACTCAGTGGAAGTGTTGAGTTCAGTAAACATAGTTTAACAGAAACTCAGTGGAAGTGTTGAGTTCAGTAAACATAGTTTAACAGAAACTCAGTGGAAGTGTTGAGTTCAGTAAACATAGTTTAACAGAAACTCAGTGGAAGTGTTGAGTTCAGTAAACATAGTTTAACAGAAACTCAGTGGAAGTGTTGAGTTCAGTAAACATAGTTTAACAGAAACTCAGTGGAAGTGTTGAGTTCAGTAAACATAGTTTAACAGAAACTCAGTGGAAGTGTTGAGTTCAGTAAACATAGTTTAACAGAAACTCAGTGGAAGTGTTGAGTTCAGTAAACATAGTTTAACAGAAACTCAGTGGAAGTGTTGAGTTCAGTAAACATAGTTTAACAGAAACTCAGTGGAAGTGTTGAGTTCAGTAAACATAGTTTAACAGAAACTCAGTGGAAGTGTTGAGTTCAGTAAACATAGTTTAACAGAAACTCAGTGGAAGTGTTGAGTTCAGTAAACATAGTTTAACAGAAACTCAGTGGAAGTGTTGAGTTCAGTAAACATAGTTTAACAGAAACTCAGTGGAAGTGTTGAGTTCAGTAAACATAGTTTAACAGAAACTCAGTGGAAGTGTTGAGTTCAGTAAACATAGTTTAACAGAAACTCAGTGGAAGTGTTGAGTTCAGTAAACATAGTTTAACAGAAACTCAGTGGAAGTGTTGAGTTCAGTAAACATAGTTTAACAGAAACTCAGTGGAAGTGTTGAGTTCAGTAAACATAGTTTAACAGAAACTCAGTGGAAGTGTTGAGTTCAGTAAACATAGTTTAACAGAAACTCAGTGGAAGTGTTGAGTTCAGTAAACATAGTTTAACAGAAACTCAGTGGAAGTGTTGAGTTCAGTAAACATAGTTTAACAGAAACTCAGTGGAAGTGTTGAGTTCAGTAAACATAGTTTAACAGAAACTCAGTGGAAGTGTTGAGTTCAGTAAACATAGTTTAACAGAAACTCAGTGGAAGTGTTGAGTTCAGTAAACATAGTTTAACAGAAACTCAGTGGAAGTGTTGAGTTCAGTAAACATAGTTTAACAGAAACTCAGTGGAAGTGTTGAGTTCAGTAAACATAGTTTAACAGAAACTCAGTGGAAGTGTTGAGTTCAGTAAACATAGTTTAACAGAAACTCAGTGGAAGTGTTGAGTTCAGTAAACATAGTTTAACAGAAACTCAGTGGAAGTGTTGAGTTCAGTAAACATAGTTTAACAGAAACTCAGTGGAAGTGTTGAGTTCAGTAAACATAGTTTAACAGAAACTCAGTGGAAGTGTTGAGTTCAGTAAACATAGTTTAACAGAAACTCAGTGGAAGTGTTGAGTTCAGTAAACATAGTTTAACAGAAACTCAGTGGAAGTGTTGAGTTCAGTAAACATAGTTTAACAGAAACTCAGTGGAAGTGTTGAGTTCAGTAAACATAGTTTAACAGAAACTCAGTGGAAGTGTTGAGTTCAGTAAACATAGTTTAACAGAAACTCAGTGGAAGTGTTGAGTTCAGTAAACATAGTTTAACAGAAACTCAGCAGTGGAAGTGTTGAGTTCAGTAAACATAGTTTAACAGAAACTCAGTGGAAGTGTTGAGTTCAGTAAACATAGTTTAACAGAAACTCAGTGGAAGTGTTGAGTTCAGTAAACATAGTTTAACAGAAACTCAGTGGAAGTGTTGAGTTCAGTAAACATAGTTTAACAGAAACTCAGTGGAAGTGTTGAGTTCAGTAAACATAGTTTAACAGAAACTCAGTGGAAGTGTTGAGTTCAGTAAACATAGTTTAACAGAAACTCAGTGGAAGTGTTGAGTTCAGTAAACATAGTTTAACAGAAACTCAGTGGAAGTGTTGAGTTCAGTAAACATAGTTTAACAGAAACTCAGTGGAAGTGTTGAGTTCAGTAAACATAGTTTAACAGAAACTCAGTGGAAGTGTTGAGTTCAGTGAACATAGTTTAACAGAAACTCAGTGGAAGTGTTGAGTTCAGTAAACATAGTTTAACAGAAACTTAGTTTAACAGAAACTCAGTGGAAGTGTTGAGTTCAGTAAACATAGTTTAACAGAAACTCAGTGGAAGTGTTGAGTTCAGTGAACATAGTTTAACAGAAACTCAGTGGAAGTGTTGAGTTCAGTAAACATAGTTTAACAGAAACTCAGTGGAAGTGTTGAGTTCAGTAAACATAGTTTAACAGAAACTCAGTGGAAGTGTTGAGTTCAGTAAACATAGTTTAACAGAAACTCAGTGGAAGTGTTGAGTTCAGTAAACATAGTTTAACAGAAACTCAGTGGAAGTGTTGAGTTCAGTGAACATAGTTTAACAGAAACTCAGTGGAAGTGTTGAGTTCAGTAAACATAGTTTAACAGAAACTCAGTGGAAGTGTTGAGTTCAGTAAACATAGTTTAACAGAAACTCAGTGGAAGTGTTGAGTTCAGTAAACATAGTTTAACAGAAACTCAGTGGAAGTGTTGAGTTCAGTAAACATAGTTTAACAGAAACTCAGTGGAAGTGTTGAGTTCAGTAAACATAGTTTAACAGAAACTCAGTGGAAGTGTTGAGTTCAGTAAACATAGTTTAACAGAAACTCAGTGGAAGTGTTGAGTTCAGTAAACATAGTTTAACAGAAACTCAGTGGAAGTGTTGAGTTCAGTAAACATAGTTTAACAGAAACTCAGTGGAAGTGTTGAGTTCAGTAAACATAGTTTAACAGAAACTCAGTGGAAGTGTTGAGTTCAGTAAACATAGTTTAACAGAAACTCAGTGGAAGTGTTGAGTTCAGTGAACATAGTTTAACAGAAACTCAGTGGAAGTGTTGAGTTCAGTGAACATAGTTTAACAGAAACTCAGTGGAAGTGTTGAGTTCAGTAAACATAGTTTAACAGAAACTCAGTGGAAGTGTTGAGTTCAGTAAACATAGTTTAACAGA
Organism: Tachypleus tridentatus; assembly: GCF_004210375.1. Taxonomy (NCBI): domain Eukaryota; kingdom Metazoa; phylum Arthropoda; class Merostomata; order Xiphosura; family Limulidae; genus Tachypleus; species Tachypleus tridentatus. The sequence goes on from NW_027467878.1 coordinate 23,784, forward strand.
AACTCAGTGGAAGTGTTGAGTTCAGTAAACATAGTTTAACAGAAACTCAGTGGAAGTGTTGAGTTCAGTAAACATAGTTTAACAGAAACTCAGTGGAAGTGTTGAGTTCAGTAAACATAGTTTAACAGAAACTCAGTGGAAGTGTTGAGTTCAGTAAACATAGTTTAACAGAAACTCAGTGGAAGTGTTGAGTTCAGTAAACATAGTTTAACAGAAACTCAGTGGAAGTGTTGAGTTCAGTAAACATAGTTTAACAGAAACTCAGTGGAAGTGTTGAGTTCAGTAAACATAGTTTAACAGAAACTCAGTGGAAGTGTTGAGTTCAGTAAACATAGTTTAACAGAAACTCAGTGGAAGTGTTGAGTTCAGTAAACATAGTTTAACAGAAACTCAGTGGAAGTGTTGAGTTCAGTAAACATAGTTTAACAGAAACTCAGTGGAAGTGTTGAGTTCAGTAAACATAGTTTAACAGAAACTCAGTGGAAGTGTTGAGTTCAGTAAACATAGTTTAACAGAAACTCAGTGGAAGTGTTGAGTTCAGTAAACATAGTTTAACAGAAACTCAGTGGAAGTGTTGAGTTCAGTAAACATAGTTTAACAGAAACTCAGTGGAAGTGTTGAGTTCAGTAAACATAGTTTAACAGAAACTCAGTGGAAGTGTTGAGTTCAGTAAACATAGTTTAACAGAAACTCAGTGGAAGTGTTGAGTTCAGTAAACATAGTTTAACAGAAACTCAGTGGAAGTGTTGAGTTCAGTAAACATAGTTTAACAGAAACTCAGTGGAAGTGTTGAGTTCAGTAAACATAGTTTAACAGAAACTCAGTGGAAGTGTTGAGTTCAGTAAACATAGTTTAACAGAAACTCAGTGGAAGTGTTGAGTTCAGTGAACATAGTTTAACAGAAACTCAGTGGAAGTGTTGAGTTCAGTAAACATAGTTTAACAGAAACTCAGTGGAAGTGTTGAGTTCAGTGAACATAGTTTAACAGAAACTCAGTGGAAGTGTTGAGTTCAGTAAACATAGTTTAACAGAAACTCAGTGGAAGTGTTGAGTTCAGTAAACATAGTTTAACAGAAACTCAGTGGAAGTGTTGAGTTCAGTAAACATAGTTTAACAGAAACTCAGTGGAAGTGTTGAGTTCAGTAAACATAGTTTAACAGAAACTCAGTGGAAGTGTTGAGTTCAGTAAACATAGTTTAACAGAAACTCAGTGGAAGTGTTGAGTTCAGTAAACATAGTTTAACAGAAACTCAGTGGAAGTGTTGAGTTCAGTAAACATAGTTTAACAGAAACTCAGTGGAAGTGTTGAGTTCAGTAAACATAGTTTAACAGAAACTCAGTGGAAGTGTTGAGTTCAGTGAACATAGTTTAACAGAAACTCAGTGGAAGTGTTGAGTTCAGTAAACATAGTTTAACAGAAACTCAGTGGAAGTGTTGAGTTCAGTAAACATAATTTAACAGAAACTCAGTGGAAGTGTTGAGTTCAGTAAACATAGTTTAACAGAAACTCAGTGGAAGTGTTGAGTTCAGTAAACATAGTTTAACAGAAACTCAGTGGAAGTGTTGAGTTCAGTAAACATAGTTTAACAGAAACTCAGTGGAAGTGTTGAGTTCAGTGAACATAGTAACAGAAACTCAGTGGAAGTGTTGAGTTCAGTAAACATAGTTTAACAGAAACTCAGTGGAAGTGTTGAGTTCAGTAAACATAGTTTAACAGAAACTCAGTGGAAGTGTTGAGTTCAGTAAACATAGTTTAACAGAAACTCAGTGGAAGTGTTGAGTTCAGTAAACATAGTTTAACAGAAACTCAGTGGAAGTGTTGAGTTCAGTAAACATAGTTTAACAGAAACTCAGTGGAAGTGTTGAGTTCAGTAAACATAGTTTAACAGAAACTCAGTGGAAGTGTTGAGTTCAGTAAACATAGTTTAACAGAAACTCAGTGGAAGTGTTGAGTTCAGTGAACATAGTTTAACAGAAACTCAGTGGAAGTGTTGAGTTCAGTGAACATAGTTTAACAGAAACTCAGTGGAAGTGTTGAGTTCAGTAAACATAGTTTAACAGAAACTCAGTGGAAGTGTTGAGTTCAGTGAACATAGTTTAACAGAAACTCAGTGGAAGTGTTGAGTTCAGTAAACATAGTTTAACAGAAACTCAGTGGAAGTGTTGAGTTCAGTAAACATAGTTTAACAGAAACTCAGTGGAAGTGTTGAGTTCAGTGAACATAGTTTAACAGAAACTCAGTGGAAGTGTTGAGTTCAGTGAACATAGTTTAACAGAAACTCAGTGGAAGTGTTGAGTTCAGTAAACATAGTTTAACAGAAACTCAGTGGAAGTGTTGAGTTCAGTAAACATAGTTTAACAGAAACTCAGTAGAAGTGTTGAGTTCAGTAAACATAGTTTAACAGAAACTCAGTGGAAGTGTTGAGTTCAGTAAACATAGTTTAACAGAAACTCAGTGGAAGTGTTGAGTTCAGTAAACATAGTTTAACAGAAACTCAGTGGAAGTGTTGAGTTCAGTAAACATAGTTTAACAGAAACTCAGTGGAAGTGTTGAGTTCAGTAAACATAGTTTAACAGAAACTCAGTGGAAGTGTTGAGTTCAGTAAACATAGCACAACAGAAACTCAGTGGAAGTGTTGAGTTCAGTAAACATAGTTTAACAGAAACTCAGTGGAAGTGTTGAGTTCAGTAAACATAGTTTAACAGAAACTCAGTGGAAGTGTTGAGTTCAGTGCAAACATAGTTTAACAGAAACTCAGTGGAAGTGTTGAGTTCAGTAAACATAGTTTAACAGAAACTCAGTGGAAGTGTTGAGTTCAGTAAACATAGTTTAACAGAAACTCAGTGGAAGTGTTGAGTTCAGTAAACATAGTTTAACAGAAACTCAGTGGAAGTGTTGAGTTCAGTGAACATATTTTAACAGAAACTCAGTGGAAGTGTTGAGTTCAGTAAACATAGTTTAACAGAAACTCAGTGGAAGTGTTGAGTTCAGTAAACATAGTTTAACAGAAACTCAGTGGAAGTGTTGAGTTCAGTAAACATAGTTTAACAGAAACTCAGTGGAAGTGTTGAGTTCAGTAAACATAGTTTAAACAGAAACTCAGTGGAAGTGTTGAGTTCAGTGAACATAGCACAACAGAAACTCAGTGGAAGTGTTGAGTTCAGTAAACATAGTTTAACAGAAACTCAGTGGAAGTGTTGAGTTCAGTAAACATAGTTTAACAGAAACTCAGTGGAAGTGTTGAGTTCAGTAAACATAGTTTAACAGAAACTCAGTGGAAGTGTTGAGTTCAGTAAACATAGTTTAACAGAAACTCAGTGGAAGTGTTGAGTTCAGTAAACATAGTTTAACAGAAACTCAGTGGAAGTGTTGAGTTCAGTGAACATAGTTTAACAGAAACTCAGTGGAAGTGTTGAGTTCAGTAAACATAGTTTAACAGAAACTCAGTGGAAGTGTTGAGTTCAGTAAACATAGTTTAACAGAAACTCAGTGGAAGTGTTGAGTTCAGTAAACATAGTTTAACAGAAACTCAGTGGAAGTGTTGAGTTCAGTAAACATAGTTTAACAGAAACTCAGTGGAAGTGTTGAGTTCAGTAAACATAGTTTAACAGAAACTCAGTGGAAGTGTTGAGTTCAGTAAACATAGTTTAACAGAAACTCAGTGGAAGTGTTGAGTTCAGTAAACATAGTTTAACAGAAACTCAGTGGAAGTGTTGAGTTCAGTAAACATAGTTTAACAGAAACTCAGTGGAAGTGTTGAGTTCAGTAAACATAGTTTAACAGAAACTCAGTGGAAGTGTTGAGTTCAGTAAACATAGTTTAACAGAAACTCAGTGGAAGTGTTGAGTTCAGTAAACATAGTTTAACAGAAACTCAGTGGAAGTGTTGAGTTCAGTAAACATAGTTTAACAGAAACTCAGTGGAAGTGTTGAGTTCAGTAAACATAGTTTAACAGAAACTCAGTGGAAGTGTTGAGTTCAGTAAACATAGTTTAACAGAAACTCAGTGGAAGTGTTGAGTTCAGTAAACATAGTTTAACAGAAACTCAGTGGAAGTGTTGAGTTCAGTAAACATAGTTTAACAGAAACTCAGTGGAAGTGTTGAGTTCAGTAAACATAGTTTAACAGAAACTCAGTGGAAGTGTTGAGTTCAGTAAACATAGTTTAACAGAAACTCAGTGGAAGTGTTGAGTTCAGTAAACATAGTTTAACAGAAACTCAGTGGAAGTGTTGAGTTCAGTAAACATAGTTTAACAGAAACTCAGTGGAAGTGTTGAGTTCAGTAAACATAGTTTAACAGAAACTCAGTGGAAGTGTTGAGTTCAGTAAACATAGTTTAACAGAAACTCAGTGGAAGTGTTGAGTTCAGTAAACATAGTTTAACAGAAACTCAGTGGAAGTGTTGAGTTCAGTAAACATAGTTTAACAGAAACTCAGTGGAAGTGTTGAGTTCAGTAAACATAGTTTAACAGAAACTCAGTGGAAGTGTTGAGTTCAGTAAACATAGTTTAACAGAAACTCAGTGGAAGTGTTGAGTTCAGTAAACATAGTTTAACAGAAACTCAGTGGAAGTGTTGAGTTCAGTAAACATAGTTTAACAGAAACTCAGTGGAAGTGTTGAGTTCAGTAAACATAGTTTAACAGAAACTCAGTGGAAGTGTTGAGTTCAGTAAACATAGTTTAACAGAAACTCAGTGGAAGTGTTGAGTTCAGTAAACATAGTTTAACAGAAACTCAGTGGAAGTGTTGAGTTCAGTAAACATAGTTTAACAGAAACTCAGTGGAAGTGTTGAGTTCAGTAAACATAGTTTAACAGAAACTCAGTGGAAGTGTTGAGTTCAGTAAACATAGTTTAACAGAAACTCAGTGGAAGTGTTGAGTTCAGTAAACATAGTTTAACAGAAACTCAGTGGAAGTGTTGAGTTCAGTAAACATAGTTTAACAGAAACTCAGTGGAAGTGTTGAGTTCAGTAAACATAGTTTAACAGAAACTCAGTGGAAGTGTTGAGTTCAGTAAACATAGTTTAACAGAAACTCAGTGGAAGTGTTGAGTTCAGTAAACATAGTTTAACAGAAACTCAGTGGAAGTGTTGAGTTCAGTAAACATAGTTTAACAGAAACTCAGTGGAAGTGTTGAGTTCAGTAAACATAGTTTAACAGAAACTCAGTGGAAGTGTTGAGTTCAGTAAACATAGTTTAACAGAAACTCAGTGGAAGTGTTGAGTTCAGTAAACATAGTTTAACAGAAACTCAGTGGAAGTGTTGAGTTCAGTAAACATAGTTTAACAGAAACTCAGTGGAAGTGTTGAGTTCAGTAAACATAGTTTAACAGAAACTCAGTGGAAGTGTTGAGTTCAGTAAACATAGTTTAACAGAAACTCAGTGGAAGTGTTGAGTTCAGTAAACATAGTTTAACAGAAACTCAGTGGAAGTGTTGAGTTCAGTAAACATAGTTTAACAGAAACTCAGTGGAAGTGTTGAGTTCAGTAAACATAGTTTAACAGAAACTCAGTGGAAGTGTTGAGTTCAGTAAACATAGTTTAACAGAAACTCAGTGGAAGTGTTGAGTTCAGTAAACATAGTTTAACAGAAACTCAGTGGAAGTGTTGAGTTCAGTAAACATAGTTTAACAGAAACTCAGTGGAAGTGTTGAGTTCAGTAAACATAGTTTAACAGAAACTCAGTGGAAGTGTTGAGTTCAGTAAACATAGTTTAACAGAAACTCAGTGGAAGTGTTGAGTTCAGTAAACATAGTTTAACAGAAACTCAGTGGAAGTGTTGAGTTCAGTAAACATAGTTTAACAGAAACTCAGTGGAAGTGTTGAGTTCAGTAAACATAGTTTAACAGAAACTCAGTGGAAGTGTTGAGTCAGGAAGTGTCAGTGAAGTTCAGTAAACATAGTTTAACAGAAACTCAGTGGAAGTGTTGAGTTCAGTAAACATAGTTTAACAGAAACTCAGTGGAAGTGTTGAGTTCAGTAAACATAGTTTAACAGAAACTCAGTGGAAGTGTTGAGTTCAGTAAACATAGTTTAACAGAAACTCAGTGGAAGTGTTGAGTTCAGTAAACATAGTTTAACAGAAACTCAGTGGAAGTGTTGAGTTCAGTAAACATAGTTTAACAGAAACTCAGTGGAAGTGTTGAGTTCAGTAAACATAGTTTAACAGAAACTCAGTGGAAGTGTTGAGTTCAGTAAACATAGTTTAACAGAAACTCAGTGGAAGTGTTGAGTTCAGTAAACATAGTTTAACAGAAACTCAGTGGAAGTGTTGAGTTCAGTAAACATAGTTTAACAGAAACTCAGTGGAAGTGTTGAGTTCAGTAAACATAGTTTAACAGAAACTCAGTGGAAGTGTTGAGTTCAGTAAACATAGTTTAACAGAAACTCAGTGGAAGTGTTGAGTTCAGTAAACATAGTTTAACAGAAACTCAGTGGAAGTGTTGAGTTCAGTAAACATAGTTTAACAGAAACTCAGTGGAAGTGTTGAGTTCAGTAAACATAGTTTAACAGAAACTCAGTGGAAGTGTTGAGTTCAGTAAACATAGTTTAACAGAAACTCAGTGGAAGTGTTGAGTTCAGTAAACATAGTTTAACAGAAACTCAGTGGAAGTGTTGAGTTCAGTAAACATAGTTTAACAGAAACTCAGTGGAAGTGTTGAGTTCAGTAAACATAGTTTAACAGAAACTCAGTGGAAGTGTTGAGTTCAGTAAACATAGTTTAACAGAAACTCAGTGGAAGTGTTGAGTTCAGTAAACATAGTTTAACAGAAACTCAGTGGAAGTGTTGAGTTCAGTAAACATAGTTTAACAGAAACTCAGTGGAAGTGTTGAGTTCAGTAAACATAGTTTAACAGAAACTCAGTGGAAGTGTTGAGTTCAGTAAACATAGTTTAACAGAAACTCAGTGGAAGTGTTGAGTTCAGTAAACATAGTTTAACAGAAACTCAGTGGAAGTGTTGAGTTCAGTAAACATAGTTTAACAGAAACTCAGTGGAAGTGTTGAGTTCAGTAAACATAGTTTAACAGAAACTCAGTGGAAGTGTTGAGTTCAGTAAACATAGTTTAACAGAAACTCAGTGGAAGTGTTGAGTTCAGTAAACATAGTTTAACAGAAACTCAGTGGAAGTGTTGAGTTCAGTAAACATAGTTTAACAGAAACTCAGTGGAAGTGTTGAGTTCAGTAAACATAGTTTAACAGAAACTCAGTGGAAGTGTTGAGTTCAGTAAACATAGTTTAACAGAAACTCAGTGGAAGTGTTGAGTTCAGTAAACATAGTTTAACAGAAACTCAGTGGAAGTGTTGAGTTCAGTAAACATAGTTTAACAGAAACTCAGTGGAAGTGTTGAGTTAAACATAGTTTAACAGAAACATAGTTTAACAGAAACTCAGTGGAAGTGTTGAGTTCAGTAAACATAGTTTAACAGAAACTCAGTGGAAGTGTTGAGTTCAGTAAACATAGTTTAACAGAAACTCAGTGGAAGTGTTGAGTTCAGTAAACATAGTTTAACAGAAACTCAGTGGAAGTGTTGAGTTCAGTAAACATAGTTTAACAGAAACTCAGTGGAAGTGTTGAGTTCAGTAAACATAGTTTAACAGAAACTCAGTGGAAGTGTTGAGTTCAGTAAACATAGTTTAACAGAAACTCAGTGGAAGTGTTGAGTTCAGTAAACATAGTTTAACAGAAACTCAGTGGAAGTGTTGAGTTCAGTAAACATAGTTTAACAGAAACTCAGTGGAAGTGTTGAGTTCAGTAAACATAGTTTAACAGAAACTCAGTGGAAGTGTTGAGTTCAGTAAACATAGTTTAACAGAAACTCAGTGGAAGTGTTGAGTTCAGTAAACATAGTTTAACAGAAACTCAGTGGAAGTGTTGAGTTCAGTAAACATAGTTTAACAGAAACTCAGTGGAAGTGTTGAGTTCAGTAAACATAGTTTAACAGAAACTCAGTGGAAGTGTTGAGTTCAGTAAACATAGTTTAACAGAAACTCAGTGGAAGTGTTGAGTTCAGTAAACATAGTTTAACAGAAACTCAGTGGAAGTGTTGAGTTCAGTAAACATAGTTTAACAGAAACTCAGTGGAAGTGTTGAGTTCAGTAAACATAGTTTAACAGAAACTCAGTGGAAGTGTTGAGTTCAGTAAACATAGTTTAACAGAAACTCAGTGGAAGTGTTGAGTTCAGTAAACATAGTTTAACAGAAACTCAGTGGAAGTGTTGAGTTCAGTAAACATAGTTTAACAGAAACTCAGTGGAAGTGTTGAGTTCAGTAAACATAGTTTAACAGAAACTCAGTGGAAGTGTTGAGTTCAGTAAACATAGTTTAACAGAAACTCAGTGGAAGTGTTGAGTTCAGTAAACATAGTTTAACAGAAACTCAGTGGAAGTGTTGAGTTCAGTAAACATAAACATAGTTTAACAGAAACTCAGTGGAAGTGTTGAGTTCAGTAAACATAGTTTAACAGAAACTCAGTGGAAGTGTTGAGTTCAGTAAACATAGTTTAACAGAAACTCAGTGGAAGTGTTGAGTTCAGTAAACATAGTTTAACAGAAACTCAGTGGAAGTGTTGAGTTCAGTAAACATAGTTTAACAGAAACTCAGTGGAAGTGTTGAGTTCAGTAAACATAGTTTAACAGAAACTCAGTGGAAGTGTTGAGTTCAGTAAACATAGTTTAACAGAAACTCAGTGGAAGTGTTGAGTTCAGTAAACATAGTTTAACAGAAACTCAGTGGAAGTGTTGAGTTCAGTAAACATAGTTTAACAGAAACTCAGTGGAAGTGTTGAGTTCAGTAAACATAGTTTAACAGAAACTCAGTGGAAGTGTTGAGTTCAGTAAACATAGTTTAACAGAAACTCAGTGGAAGTGTTGAGTTCAGTAAACATAGTTTAACAGAAACTCAGTGGAAGTGTTGAGTTCAGTAAACATAGTTTAACAGAAACTCAGTGGAAGTGTTGAGTTCAGTAAACATAGTTTAACAGAAACTCAGTGTTGAGTTTAAACATAACAGAAACTCAGTGGAAGTGTTGAGTTCAGTAAACATAGTTTAACAGAAACTCAGTGGAAGTGTTGAGTTCAGTAAACATAGTTTAACAGAAACTCAGTGGAAGTGTTGAGTTCAGTAAACATAGTTTAACAGAAACTCAGTGGAAGTGTTGAGTTCAGTAAACATAGTTTAACAGAAACTCAGTGGAAGTGTTGAGTTCAGTAAACATAGTTTAACAGAAACTCAGTGGAAGTGTTGAGTTCAGTAAACATAGTTTAACAGAAACTCAGTGGAAGTGTTGAGTTCAGTAAACATAGTTTAACAGAAACTCAGTGGAAGTGTTGAGTTCAGTAAACATAGTTTAACAGAAACTCAGTGGAAGTGTTGAGTTCAGTAAACATAGTTTAACAGAAACTCAGTGGAAGTGTTGAGTTCAGTAAACATAGTTTAACAGAAACTCAGTGGAAGTGTTGAGTTCAGTAAACATAGTTTAACAGAAACTCAGTGGAAGTGTTGAGTTCAGTAAACATAGTTTAACAGAAACTCAGTGGAAGTGTTGAGTTCAGTAAACATAGTTTAACAGAAACTCAGTGGAAGTGTTGAGTTCAGTAAACATAGTTTAACAGAAACTCAGTGGAAGTGTTGAGTTCAGTAAACATAGTTTAACAGAAACTCAGTGGAAGTGTTGAGTTCAGTAAACATAGTTTAACAGAAACTCAGTGGAAGTGTTGAGTTCAGTAAACATAGTTTAACAGAAACTCAGTGGAAGTGTTGAGTTCAGTAAACATAGTTTAACAGAAACTCAGTGGAAGTGTTGAGTTCAGTAAACATAGTTTAACAGAAACTCAGTGGAAGTGTTGAGTTCAGTAAACATAGTTTAACAGAAACTCAGTGGAAGTGTTGAGTTCAGTAAACATAGTTTAACAGAAACTCAGTGAGGAAGTGTTGAGTTTCAGTAAACATAGTTTAACAGAAACTCAGTGGAAGTGTTGAGTTCAGTAAACATAGTTTAACAGAAACTCAGTGGAAGTGTTGAGTTCAGTAAACATAGTTTAACAGAAACTCAGTGGAAGTGTTGAGTTCAGTAAACATAGTTTAACAGAAACTCAGTGGAAGTGTTGAGTTCAGTAAACATAGTTTAACAGAAACTCAGTGGAAGTGTTGAGTTCAGTAAACATAGTTTAACAGAAACTCAGTGGAAGTGTTGAGTTCAGTAAACATAGTTTAACAGAAACTCAGTGGAAGTGTTGAGTTCAGTAAACATAGTTTAACAGAAACTCAGTGGAAGTGTTGAGTTCAGTAAACATAGTTTAACAGAAACTCAGTGGAAGTGTTGAGTTCAGTAAACATAGTTTAACAGAAACTCAGTGGAAGTGTTGAGTTCAGTAAACATAGTTTAACAGAAACTCAGTGGAAGTGTTGAGTTCAGTAAACATAGTTTAACAGAAACTCAGTGGAAGTGTTGAGTTCAGTAAACATAGTTTAACAGAAACTCAGTGGAAGTGTTGAGTTCAGTAAACATAGTTTAACAGAAACTCAGTGGAAGTGTTGAGTTCAGTAAACATAGTTTAACAGAAACTCAGTGGAAGTGTTGAGTTCAGTAAACATAGTTTAACAGAAACTCAGTGGAAGTGTTGAGTTCAGTAAACATAGTTTAACAGAAACTCAGTGGAAGTGTTGAGTTCAGTAAACATAGTTTAACAGAAACTCAGTGGAAGTGTTGAGTTCAGTAAACATAGTTTAACAGAAACTCAGTGGAAGTGTTGAGTTCAGTAAACATAGTTTAACAGAAACTCAGTGGAAGTGTTGAGTTCAGTAAACATAGTTTAACAGAAACTCAGTGGAAGTGTTGAGTTCAGTAAACATAGTTTAACAGAAACTCAGTGGAAGTGTTGAGTTCAGTAAACATAGTTTAACAGAAACTCAGTGGAAGTGTTGAGTTCAGTAAACATAGTTTAACAGAAACTCAGTGGAAGTGTTGAGTTCAGTAAACATAGTTTAACAGAAACTCAGTGGAAGTGTTGAGTTCAGTAAACATAGTTTAACAGAAACTCAGTGGAAGTGTTGAGTTCAGTAAACATAGTTTAACAGAAACTCAGTGGAAGTGTTGAGTTCAGTAAACATAGTTTAACAGAAACTCAGTGGAAGTGTTGAGTTCAGTAAACATAGTTTAACAGAAACTCAGTGGAAGTGTTGAGTTCAGTAAACATAGTTTAACAGAAACTCAGTGGAAGTGTTGAGTTCAGTAAACATAGTTTAACAGAAACTCAGTGGAAGTGTTGAGTTCAGTAAACAGTTTAACAGAAACTCAGTGGAAGTGTTGAGTTCAGTAAACATAGTTTAACAGAAACTCAGTGGAAGTGTTGAGTTCAGTAAACATAGTTTAACAGAAACTCAGTGGAAGTGTTGAGTTCAGTAAACATAGTTTAACAGAAACTCAGTGGAAGTGTTGAGTTCAGTAAACATAGTTTAACAGAAACTCAGTGGAAGTGTTGAGTTCAGTAAACATAGTTTAACAGAAACTCAGTGGAAGTGTTGAGTTCAGTAAACATAGTTTAACAGAAACTCAGTGGAAGTGTTGAGTTCAGTAAACATAGTTTAACAGAAACTCAGTGGAAGTGTTGAGTTCAGTAAACATAGTTTAACAGAAACTCAGTGGAAGTGTTGAGTTCAGTAAACATAGTTTAACAGAAACTCAGTGGAAGTGTTGAGTTCAGTAAACATAGTTTAACAGAAACTCAGTGGAAGTGTTGAGTTCAGTAAACATAGTTTAACAGAAACTCAGTGGAAGTGTTGAGTTCAGTAAACATAGTTTAACAGAAACTCAGTGGAAGTGTTGAGTTCAGTAAACATAGTTTAACAGAAACTCAGTGGAAGTGTTGAGTTCAGTAAACATAGTTTAACAGAAACTCAGTGGAAGTGTTGAGTTCAGTAAACATAGTTTAACAGAAACTCACAGAAACTCAGTGGAAGTGTTGAGTTCAGTAAACATAGTTTAACAGAAACTCAGTGGAAGTGTTGAGTTCAGTAAACATAGTTTAACAGAAACTCAGTGGAAGTGTTGAGTTCAGTAAACATAGTTTAACAGAAACTCAGTGGAAGTGTTGAGTTCAGTAAACATAGTTTAACAGAAACTCAGTGGAAGTGTTGAGTTCAGTAAACATAGTTTAACAGAAACTCAGTGGAAGTGTTGAGTTCAGTAAACATAGTTTAACAGAAACTCAGTGGAAGTGTTGAGTTCAGTAAACATAGTTTAACAGAAACTCAGTGGAAGTGTTGAGTTCAGTAAACATAGTTTAACAGAAACTCAGTGGAAGTGTTGAGTTCAGTAAACATAGTTTAACAGAAACTCAGTGGAAGTGTTGAGTTCAGTAAACATAGTTTAACAGAAACTCAGTGGAAGTGTTGAGTTCAGTAAACATAGTTTAACAGAAACTCAGTGGAAGTGTTGAGTTCAGTAAACATAGTTTAACAGAAACTCAGTGGAAGTGTTGAGTTCAGTTCAGTGGAAGTAAACATAGTTTAACAGAAACTCAGTGGAAGTGTTGAGTTCAGTAAACATAGTTTAACAGAAACTCAGTGGAAGTGTTGAGTTCAGTAAACATAGTTTAACAGAAACTCAGTGGAAGTGTTGAGTTCAGTAAACATAGTTTAACAGAAACTCAGTGGAAGTGTTGAGTTCAGTAAACATAGTTTAACAGAAACTCAGTGGAAGTGTTGAGTTCAGTAAACATAGTTTAACAGAAACTCAGTGGAAGTGTTGAGTTCAGTAAACATAGTTTAACAGAAACTCAGTGGAAGTGTTGAGTTCAGTAAACATAGTTTAACAGAAACTCAGTGGAAGTGTTGAGTTCAGTAAACATAGTTTAACAGAAACTCAGTGGAAGTGTTGAGTTCAGTAAACATAGTTTAACAGAAACTCAGTGGAAGTGTTGAGTTAAAACAGTTAACAGAAACTCAGTGGAAGTGTTGAGTTCAGTAAACATAGTTTAACAGAAACTCAGTGGAAGTGTTGAGTTCAGTAAACATAGTTTAACAGAAACTCAGTGGAAGTGTTGAGTTCAGTAAACATAGTTTAACAGAAACTCAGTGGAAGTGTTGAGTTCAGTAAACATAGTTTAACAGAAACTCAGTGGAAGTGTTGAGTTCAGTAAACATAGTTTAACAGAAACTCAGTGGAAGTGTTGAGTTCAGTAAACATAGTTTAACAGAAACTCAGTGGAAGTGTTGAGTTCAGTAAACATAGTTTAACAGAAACTCAGTGGAAGTGTTGAGTTCAGTAAACATAGTTTAACAGAAACTCAGTGGAAGTGTTGAGTTCAGTAAACATAGTTTAACAGAAACTCAGTGGAAGTGTTGAGTTCAGTAAACATAGTTTAACAGAAACTCAGTGGAAGTGTTGAGTTCAGTAAACATAGTTTAACAGAAACTCAGTGGAAGTGTTGAGTTCAGTAAACATAGTTTAACAGAAACTCAGTGGAAGTGTTGAGTTCAGTAAACATAGTTTAACAGAAACTCAGTGGAAGTGTTGAGTTCAGTAAACATAGTTTAACAGAAACTCAGTGGAAGTGTTGAGTTCAGTAAACATAGTTTAACAGAAACTCAGTGGAAGTGTTGAGTTCAGTAAACATAGTTTAACAGAAACTCAGTGGAAGTGTTGAGTTCAGTAAACATAGTTTAACAGAAACTCAGTGGAAGTGTTGAGTTCAGTAAACATAGTTTAACAGAAACTCAGTGGAAGTGTTGAGTTCAGTAAACATAGTTTAACAGAAACTCAGTGGAAGTGTTGAGTTCAGTAAACATAGTTTAACAGAAACTCAGTGGAAGTGTTGAGTTCAGTAAACATAGTTTAACAGAAACTCAGTGGAAGTGTTGAGTTCAGTAAACATAGTTTAACAGAAACTCAGTGGAAGTGTTGAGTTCAGTAAACATAGTTTAACAGAAACTCAGTGGAAGTGTTGAGTTCAGTAAACATAGTTTAACAGAAACTCAGTGGAAGTGTTGAGTTCAGTAAACATAGTTTAACAGAAACTCAGTGGAAGTGTTGAGTTCAGTAAACATAGTTTAACAGAAACTCAGTGGAAGTGTTGAGTTCAGTAAACATAGTTTAACAGAAACTCAGTGGAAGTGTTGAGTTCAGTAAACATAGTTTAACAGAAACTCAGTGGAAGTGTTGAGTTCAGTAAACATAGTTTAACAGAAACTCAGTGGAAGTGTTGAGTTCAGTAAACATAGTTTAACAGAAACTCAGTGGAAGTGTTGAGTTCAGTAAACATAGTTTAACAGAAACTCAGTGGAAGTGTTGAGTTCAGTAAACATAGTTTAACAGAAACTCAGTGGAAGTGTTGAGTTCAGTAAACATAGTTTAACAGAAACTCAGTGGAAGTGTTGAGTTCAGTAAACATAGTTTAACAGAAACTCAGTGGAAGTGTTGAGTTCAGTAAACATAGTTTAACAGAAACTCAGTGGAAGTGTTGAGTTCAGTAAACATAGTTTAACAGAAACTCAGTGGAAGTGTTGAGTTCAGTAAACATAGTTTAACAGAAACTCAGTGGAAGTGTTGAGTTCAGTAAACATAGTTTAACAGAAACTCAGTGGAAGTGTTGAGTTCAGTAAACATAGTTTAACAGAAACTCAGTGGAAGTGTTGAGTTCAGTAAACATAGTTTAACAGAAACTCAGTGGAAGTGTTGAGTTCAGTAAACATAGTTTAACAGAAACTCAGTGGAAGTGTTGAGTTCAGTAAACATAGTTTAACAGAAACTCAGTGGAAGTGTTGAGTTCAGTAAACATAGTTTAACAGAAACTCAGTGGAAGTGTTGAGTTCAGTAAACATAGTTTAACAGAAACTCAGTGGAAGTGTTGAGTTCAGTAAACATAGTTTAACAGAAACTCAGTGGAAGTGTTGAGTTCAGTAAACATAGTTTAACAGAAACTCAGTGGAAGTGTTGAGTTCAGTAAACATAGTTTAACAGAAACTCAGTGGAAGTGTTGAGTTCAGTAAACATAGTTTAACAGAAACTCAGTGGAAGTGTTGAGTTCAGTAAACATAGTTTAACAGAAACTCAGTGGAAGTGTTGAGTTCAGTAAACATAGTTTAACAGAAACTCAGTGGAAGTGTTGAGTTCAGTAAACATAGTTTAACAGAAACTCAGTGGAAGTGTTGAGTTCAGTAAACATAGTTTAACAGAAACTCAGTGGAAGTGTTGAGTTCAGTAAACATAGTTTAACAGAAACTCAGTGGAAGTGTTGAGTTCAGTAAACATAGTTTAACAGAAACTCAGTGGAAGTGTTGAGTTCAGTAAACATAGTTTAACAGAAACTCAGTGGAAGTGTTGAGTTCAGTAAACATAGTTTAACAGAAACTCAGTGGAAGTGTTGAGTTCAGTAAACATAGTTTAACAGAAACTCAGTGGAAGTGTTGAGTTCAGTAAACATAGTTTAACAGAAACTCAGTGGAAGTGTTGAGTTCAGTAAACATAGTTTAACAGAAACTCAGTGGAAGTGTTGAGTTCAGTAAACATAGTTTAACAGAAACTCAGTGGAAGTGTTGAGTTCAGTAAACATAGTTTAACAGAAACTCAGTGGAAGTGTTGAGTTCAGTAAACATAGTTTAACAGAAACTCAGTGGAAGTGTTGAGTTCAGTAAACATAGTTTAACAGAAACTCAGTGGAAGTGTTGAGTTCAGTAAACATAGTTTAACAGAAACTCAGTGGAAGTGTTGAGTTCAGTAAACATAGTTTAACAGAAACTCAGTGGAAGTGTTGAGTTCAGTAAACATAGTTTAACAGAAACTCAGTGGAAGTGTTGAGTTCAGTAAACATAGTTTAACAGAAACTCAGTGGAAGTGTTGAGTTCAGTAAACATAGTTTAACAGAAACTCAGTGGAAGTGTTGAGTTCAGTAAACATAGTTTAACAGAAACTCAGTGGAAGTGTTGAGTTCAGTAAACATAGTTTAACAGAAACTCAGTGGAAGTGTTGAGTTCAGTAAACATAGTTTAACAGAAACTCAGTGGAAGTGTTGAGTTCAGTAAACATAGTTTAACAGAAACTCAGTGGAAGTGTTGAGTTCAGTAAACATAGTTTAACAGAAACTCAGTGGAAGTGTTGAGTTCAGTAAACATAGTTTAACAGAAACTCAGTGGAAGTGTTGAGTTCAGTAAACATAGTTTAACAGAAACTCAGTGGAAGTGTTGAGTTCAGTAAACATAGTTTAACAGAAACTCAGTGGAAGTGTTGAGTTCAGTAAACATAGTTTAACAGAAACTCAGTGGAAGTGTTGAGTT
>NW_027467879.1:0-53845 GCF_004210375.1 Tachypleus tridentatus
GTTCTCCTCTGGAAGTATGATTGTAAATCAAAGTGTTCTTTGGTTCAACAACAGTTTCCTAGTTCTCCTCTGGAAGTATGATTGTAAATCAGAGTGTTCTTTGGTTCAACAACAGTTTCCTAGTTCTCCTCTGGAAGTATGATTGTAAATCAAACTGTTCTTTGGTTCAACAACAGTTTCCTAGTTGTAAATCCTCTGGAAGTATGATTGTAAATCAAAGTGTTCATTGGTTCAACAACAGTTTCCTAGTTCTCCTCTGGAAGTATGATTGTAAATCAAAGTGTTCTTTGGTTCAACAACAGTTTCCTAGTTCTCCTCTGGAAGTATGATTGTAAATCAAAGTGTTCTTTGGTTCAACAACAGTTTCCTAGTTCTCCTCTGGAAGTATGATTGTAAATCAAAGTGTTCTTTGGTTCAACAACAGTTTCCTAGTTCTCCTCTGGTAAGTATGATTGTAAATCTGAGTGTTCTTTGGTTCAACAACAGTTTCCTAGTTCTCCTCTGGAAGTATGATTGTAAATCAAAGTGTTCATTGGTTCAACAACAGTTTCCTAGTTCTCCTCTGGAAGTATGATTCTAAATCAAAGTGTTCATTGGTTCAACAACAGTTTCCTAGTTCTCCTCTGGAAGTATGATTCTAAATCAAAGTGTTCATTGGTTCAACAACAGTTTCCTAGTTCTCCTCTGGAAGTATGATTGTAAATCAGAGTGTTCTTTGGTTCAACATCAGTTTCCTAGTTCTCCTCTGGAAGTATGATTGTAAATCAGACTGTTCTTTGGTTCAACAACAGTTTCCTAGTTCTCCTCTGGAAGTATGATTGTAAATCAAAGTGTTCATTGGTTCAACATCAGTTTCCTAGTTCTCCTCTGGAAGTATGATTGTAAATCAGAGTGTTCTTTGGTTCAACAACAGTTTTCTAGTTCTCCTCTGGAAGTAAATGACTGTTCTTTGTTAAATCTGGAAGTATGATTGTAAATCAGAGTGTTCTTTGGTTCAACAACAGTTTCCTAGTTCTCCTCTGGAAGTATGATTGTAAATCAAAGTGTTCATTGGTTCAACAACAGTTTCCTAGTTCTCCTCTGGAAGTATGATTGTAAATCAAAGTGTTCTTTGGTTCAACAGTGTTCTTTGGTTCAGTTTCCTAGTTCTCCTCTGGAAGTATGATTGTCAACAACAATCAGACTGTTCTTTGGTTCAACAACAGTTTCCTAGTTCTCCTCTGAAGTAATTGTAAATGATTGTTCAACATCAGTTTCCTAGTTCTCCTCTGGAAGTATGATTGTAAATCAAAGTGTTTTGGTTCAACAACAGTTTCCTAGTTCTCCTCTGGAAGTATGATTGTAAATCAAAGTGTTCTTTGGTTCAACAACAGTTTCCTAGTTCTCCTCTGGAAGTATGATTGTAAATCAAAGTGTTCTTTGGTTCAACAACAGTTTCCTAGTTCTCCTCTGGAAGTATGATTGTAAATCAGACTGTTCTTTGGTTCAACAACAGTTTCCTAGTTCTCCTCTGGAAGTATGATTGTAAATCAAAGTGTTCATTGGTTCAACAACAGTTTCCTAGTTCTCCTCTGGAAGTATGATTGTAAATCAAAGTGTTCTTTGGTTCAACAACAGTTTCCTAGTTCTCCTCTGGAAGTATGATTGTAAATCAAAGTGTTCTTTGGTTCAACAACAGTTTCCTAGTTCTCCTCTGGAAGTATGATTGTTAATCAGACTGTTTTTTGGTTCAACAACAGTTTCCTAGTTCTCCTCTGGAAGTATGATTGTAAATCAAAGTGTTCTTTGGTTCAACAACAGTTTCCTAGTTCTCCTCTGGAAGTATGATTGTAAATCAAAGTGTTCATTGGTTCAACAACAGTTTCCTAGTTCTCCTCTGGAAGTATGATTGTAAATCAAAGTGTTCATTGGTTCAACAACAGTTTCCTAGTTCTCCTCTGGAAGTATGATTGTAAATCAAAGTGTTCATTGGTTCAACAACAGTTTCCTAGTTCTCCTCTGGAAGTATGATTGTAAATCAAAGTGTTCTTTGGTTCAACACAGTTTCCAGTTTCCTAGTTCTCCTCTGGAAGTATGATTGTAAATCAGAGTGTTCTTTGGTTCAACAACAGTTTCCTAGTTCTCCTCTGGAAGTATGATTGTAAATCAAGTGTTCTTTGGTTCAACAACAGTTTCCTAGTTCTCCTCTGGAAGTATGATTGTAAATCAAAGTGTTCAGTTCTTGGTTCAACAACAGTTTCCTAGTTCTCCTCTGGAAGTATGATTGTAAATCAAAGTGTTCTTTGGTTCAACAACAGTTTCCTAGTTCTCCTCTGGAAGTATGATTGTAAATCAAAGTGTTCTTTGGTTCAACAACAGTTTCCTAGTTCTCCTCTGGAAGTATGATTGTAAATCAAAGTGTTCTTTGGTTCAACAACAGTTTCCTAGTTCTCCTCTGGAAGTATGATTGTAAATCAAAGTGTTCTTTGGTTCAACAACAGTTTCCTAGTTCTCCTCTGGAGTAGTATGACTGTTCTTTGTTCAACAACAGTTTCCTAGTTCTCCTCTGGAAGTATAATTGTAAATCAGACTGTTCTTTGGTTCAACAACAGTTTCCTAGTTCTCCTCTGGAAGTATGATTGTAAATCAAAGTGTTCATTGGTTCAACAACAGTTTCCTAGTTCTCCTCTGGAAGTATGATTGTAAATCAAAGTGTTCATTGGTTCAACATCAGTTTCCTAGTTCTCCTCTAGAAGTATGATTGTAAATCAGAGTGTTCTTTGGTTCAACAACAGTTTCCTAGTTCTCCTCTGGAAGTATATTGATTGGTTCAACAACAGTTTCCTATCTGGAAGTATGATTGTTCAAAGTGTTCTTTGGTTCAACAACAGTTTGGTTCAACAACAGTTTCCTAGTTCTCCTCTGGAAGTATGATTGTAAATCAGAGTGTTCTTTGGTTCAACAACAGTTTCCTAGTTCTCCTCTGGAAGTATGATTGTAAATCAAAGTGTTCATTGGTTCAACAACAGTTTCCTAGTTCTCCTCTGGAAGTATGATTGTAAATCAAAGTGTTCATTGGTTCAACAACAGTTTCCTAGTTCTCCTCTGGAGTAGTATGATTGTAAACATCCAGTATGATTGTTCAAAGTGTTCATTGGTTCAACAACAGTTTCCTAGTTCTCCTCTGGAAGTATGATTGTAAATCAAAGTGTTCATTGGTTCAACAACAGTTTCCTAGTTCTCCTCTGGAAGTATGATTGTAAATCAAAGTGTTCTTTGGTTCAACATCAGTTTCCTAGTTCTCCTCTAGAAGTATGATTGTAAATCAGAGTGTTCTTTGGTTCAACAACAGTTTCCTAGTTCTCCTCTGGAAGTATGATTGTAAATCAAAGTGTTCATTGGTTCAACAACAGTTTCCTAGTTCTCCTCTGGAAGTATGATTGTAAATCAAAGTGTTCATTGGTTCAACAACAGTTTCCTAGTTCTCCTCTGGAAGTATGATTGTAAATCAAAGTGTTCTTTGGTTCAACAACAGTTTCCTAGTTCTCCTCTGGAAGTATGATTGTAAATCAAAGTGTTCTTTGGTTCAACATCAGTTTCCTAGTTCTCCTCTGGAAGTATGATTGTAAATCAGACTGTTCTTTGGTTCAACAACAGTTTCCTAGTTCTCCTCTGGAAGTATGATTGTAAATCAAAGTGTTCATTGGTTCAACAACAGTTTCCTAGTTCTCCTCTGGAAGTATGATTGTAAATCAAAGTGTTCTTTGGTTCAACATCAGTTTCCTAGTTCTCCTCTAGAAGTATGGTTGTAAATCAGAGTGTTCTTTGGTTCAACAACAGTTTCCTAGTTCTCCTCTGGAAGTATGATTGTAAATCAAAGTGTTCATTGGTTCAACAACAGTTTCCTAGTTCTCCTCTGGAAGTATGGATTGTAAATTGTAAATCAGTTTCCTGTTCTTTGGTTCAACAACAGTTTCCTAGTTCTCCTCTGGAAGTATGATTGTAAATCAAAGTGTTCATTGGTTCAACAACAGTTTCCTAGTTCTCCTCTGGAAGTATGATTGTAAATCAAAGTGTTCATTGGTTCAACAACAGTTTCCTAGTTCTCCTCTGGAAGTATGATTGTAAATCAAAGTGTTCATTGGTTCAACAACAGTTTCCTAGTTCTCCTCTGAAGTATGATTGTAAATATGATTGGTTCAACAACAGTTTCCTAGTTCTCCTCTGGAAGTATGATTGTAAATCAAAGTGTTCTTTGGTTCAACAACAGTTTCCTAGTTCTCCTCTGGAAGTATGATTGTAAATCAAAGTGTTCTTTGGTTCAACAACAGTTTCCTAGTTCTCCTCTGGAAGTATGATTGTAAATCAAAGTGTTCATTGGTTCAACAACAGTTTCCTAGTTCTCCTCTGGAAGTATGATTGTAAATCAAAGTGTTCATTGGTTCAACAACAGTTTCCTAGTTCTCCTCTGGAAGTATGATTGTAAATCAAAGTGTTCATTGGTTCAACAACAGTTTCCTAGTTCTCCTCTGGAAGTATGATTGTAAATCAAAGTGTTCTTTGGTTCAACAACAGTTTCCTAGTTCTCCTCTGGAAGTATGATTGTAAATCAAAGTGTTCTTTGGTTCAACATCAGTTTCCTAGTTCTCCTCTGGAAGTATGATTGTAAATCAGACTGTTCTTTGGTTCAACAACAGTTTCCTAGTTCTCCTCTGGAAGTATGATTGTAAATCAAAGTGTTCATTGGTTCAACAACAGTTTCCTAGTTCTCCTCTGGAAGTATGATTGTAAATCAAAGTGTTCATTGGTTCAACAACAGTTTCCTAGTTCTCCTCTGGAAGTATGATTGTAAATCAAATTGGTTCAACAACATCTGGAAGTATGATTGTAAATCTTTGGTTCAACAACAGTTTCCTAGTTCTCCTCTGGAAGTATGATTGTAAATCAAAGTGTTCTTTGGTTCAACAACAGTTTCCTAGTTCTCCTCTGGAAGTATGATTGTAAATCAAAGTGTTCTTTGGTTCAACAACAGTTTCCTAGTTCTCCTCTGGAAGTATGATTGTAAATCAAAGTGTTCATTGGTTCAACAACAGTTTCCTAGTTCTCCTCTGGAAGTATGATTGTAAATCAGACTGTTCTTTGGTTCAACATCAGTTTCCTAGTTCTCCTCTGGAAGTATGATTGTAAATCAGAGTGTTCTTTGGTTCAACAACAGTTTCCTAGTTCTCCTCTGGAAGTATGATTGTAAATCAAAGTGTTCATTGGTTCAACAACAGTTTCCTAGTTCTCCTCTGGAAGTATGATTGTAAATCAAAGTGTTCATTGGTTCAACAACAGTTTCCTAGTTCTCCTCTGGAAGTATGATTGTAAATCAAGAGTGTTCTTTGGTTCAACAACAGTTTCCTAGTTCTCCTCTGGAAGTATGATTGTAAATCAGAGTGTTCTTTGGTTCAACAACAGTTTCCTAGTTCTCCTCTGGAAGTATGATTGTAAATCAGTTCTCCTCTGGAAAGTGTTCAAAGTGTTTTGGTTCAACAACAGTTTCCTAGTTCTCCTCTGGAAGTATGATTGTAAATCAAAGTGTTCATTGGTTCAACAACAGTTTCCTAGTTCTCCTCTGGAAGTATGATTGTAAATCAAAGTGTTCATTGGTTCAACAACAGTTTCCTAGTTCTCCTCTGGAAGTATGATTGTAAATCAAAGTGTTCATTGGTTCAACAACAGTTTCCTAGTTCTCCTCTGGAAGTATGATTGTAAATCAAAGTGTTCTTTGGTTCAACAACAGTTTCCTAGTTCTCCTCTGGAAGTATGATTGACTGTTCTTTGGTTACAATCAGTATGATTGTAAATCAAAGTGTTCATTGGTTCAACAACAGTTTCCTAGTTCTCCTCTGGAAGTATGATTGTAAATCAAAGTGTTCATTGGTTCAACAACAGTTTCCTAGTTCTCCTCTGGAAGTATGATTGTAAATCAAAGTGTTCATTGGTTCAACAACAGTTTCCTAGTTCTCCTCTGGAAGTATGATTGTAAATCAAAGTGTTCATTGGTTCAACAACAGTTTCCTAGTTCTCCTCTGGAAGTATGATTGTAAATCAAAGTGTTCAAAGTGTTTTGGTTCAACAACAGTTTCCTAGTTCTCCTCTGGAAGTATGATTGTAAATCAAAGTGTTCTTTGGTTCAACAACAGTTTCCTAGTTCTCCTCTGGAAGTATGATTGTAAATCAGAGTGTTCTTTGGTTCAACAACAGTTTCCTAGTTCTCCTCTGGAAGTATGATTGTAAATCAAAGTGTTCATTGGTTCAACAACAGTTTCCTAGTTCTCCTCTGGAAGTATGATTGTAAATCAAAGTGTTCTTTGGTTCAACAACAGTTTCCTAGTTCTCCTCTGGAAGTATGATTGTAAATCAGAGTGTTCTTTGGTTCAACAACAGTTTCCTAGTTCTCCTCTGGAAGTATGATTGTAAATCTGAGTGTTCTTTGGTTCAACAACAGTTTCCTAGTTCTCCTCTGGAAGTATGATTGTAAATCAAAGTGTTCTTTGGTTCAACAACAGTTTCCTAGTTCTCCTCTGGAAGTATGATTGTAAATCAAAGTGTTCATTGGTTCAACACAGTTTCCAGTGTTCTTTGGTTCAACAACAGTTTCAGACTGTTCTTTGGTTCAACAACAGTTTCCTAGTTCTCCTCTGGAAGTATGATTGTAAATCAAAGTGTTCATTGGTTCAACAACAGTTTCCTAGTTCTCCTCTGGAAGTATGATTGTAAATCAAAGTGTTCATTGGTTCAACAACAGTTTCCTAGTTCTCCTCTGGAAGTATGATTGTAAATCAAAGTGTTCTTTGGTTCAACAACAGTTTCCTAGTTCTCCTCTGGAAGGATTGTATGATTGTTCAAAACAGTTTCTAGTTCTCCTCTGGAAGTATGATTGTAAATCAAAGTGTTCATTGGTTTTGGTTCAACAACAGTTTCCTAG
Source organism: Tachypleus tridentatus (assembly GCF_004210375.1). NCBI lineage: Eukaryota > Metazoa > Arthropoda > Merostomata > Xiphosura > Limulidae > Tachypleus > Tachypleus tridentatus. The sequence continues at coordinate 6,953 of NW_027467879.1, forward strand.
TTCTCCTCTGGAAGTATGATTGTAAATCAAAGTGTTCATTGGTTCAACAACAGTTTCCTAGTTCTCCTCTGGAAGTATGATTGTAAATCAGAGTGTTCTTTGGTTCAACAACAGTTTCCTAGTTCTCCTCTGGAAGTATGATTGTAAATCAAAGTGTTCTTTGGTTCAACAACAGTTTCCTAGTTCTCCTCTGGAAGTATGATTGTAAATCAGACTGTTCTTTGGTTCAACATCAGTTTCCTAGTTCTCCTCTGGAAGTATGATTGTAAATCAGACTGTTCTTTGGTTCAACAACAGTTTCCTAGTTCTCCTCTGGAAGTATGATTGTAAATCAAAGTGTTCATTGGTTCAACAACAGTTTCCTAGTTCTCCTCTGGAAGTATGATTGTAAATCAAAGTGTTCATTGGTTCAACAACAGTTTCCTAGTTCTCCTCTGGAAGTATGATTGTAAATCAAAGTGTTCATTGGTTCAACAACAGTTTCCTAGTTCTCCTCTGGAAGTATGATTGTAAATCAAAGTGTTCATTGGTTCAACAACAGTTTCCTAGTTCTCCTCTGGAAGTATGATTGTAAATCAAAGTGTTCTTTGGTTCAACAACAGTTTCCTAGTTCTCCTCTGGAAGTATGATTGTAAATCAGAGTGTTCTTTGGTTCAACAACAGTTTCCTAGTTCTCCTCTGGAAGTATGATTGTAAATCAAAGTGTTCTTTGGTTCAACAACAGTTTCCTAGTTCTCCTCTGGAAGTATGATTGTAAATCATTGTAAAAGTGTTCTTTGGTTCAACAACAGTTTCCTAGTTCTCCTCTGGAAGTATGATTGTAAATGAGTGTTCTTTGGTTCAACAACAGTTTCCTAGTTCTCCTCATTGTAAATCAGTGTTCTTTGGTTCAACAACAGTTTCCTAGTTCTCCTCTGGAAGTATGATTGTAAATCAAAGTGTTCATTGGTTCAACAACAGTTTCCTAGTTCTCCTCTGGAAGTATGATTGTAAATCAAAGTGTTCATTGGTTCAACAACAGTTTCCTAGTTCTCCTCAGTTTCCTAGTTCTCCTCTGGAAGTATGATTGTAAATCAAAGTGTTCTTTGGTTCAACAACAGTTTCCTAGTTCTCCTCTGGAAGTATGATTGTAAATCAGAGTGTTCTTTGGTTCAACAACAGTTTCCTAGTTCTCCTCTGGAAGTATGATTGTAAATCAGAGTGTTCTTTGGTTCAACAACAGTTTCCTAGTTCTCCTCTGGAAGTATGATTGTAAATCAAAGTGTTCATTGGTTCAACAACAGTTTCCTAGTTCTCCTCTGGAAGTATGATTGTAAATCAAAGTGTTCATTGGTTCAACAACAGTTTCCTAGTTCTCCTCTGGAAGTATTGATTGGTTCAACAACAGTTTCCTATCAAGTATGATTGTTCAGACTGTTCTTTGGTTCAACAACAGTTTCCTAGTTCTCCTCTGGAAGTATGATTGTAAATCAAAGTGTTCATTGGTTCAACAACAGTTTCCTAGTTCTCCTAGTTCTCCTCTGGAAGTATGATTGTAAATCAGACTGTTCTTTGGTTCAACATCAGTTTCCTAGTTCTCCTCTGGAAGTATGATTGTAAATCAGAGTGTTCTTTGGTTCAACAACAGTTTCCTAGTTCTCCTCTGGAAGTATGATTGTAAATCAAAGTGTTCATTGGTTCAACAACAGTTTCCTAGTTCTCCTCTGGAAGTATGATTGTAAATCAAAGTGTTCATTGGTTCAACAACAGTTTCCTAGTTCTCCTCTGGAAGTATGATTGTAAATCAAAGTGTTCATTGGTTCAACAACAGTTTCCTAGTTCTCCTCTGGAAGTATGATTGTAAATCAAAGTGTTCTTTGGTTCAACATCAGTTTCCTAGTTCTCCTCTGGAAGTATGATTGTAAATCAGACTGTTCTTTGGTTCAACAACAGTTTCCTAGTTCTCCTCTGGAAGTATGATTGTAAATCAAAGTGTTCATTGGTTCAACAACAGTTTCCTAGTTCTCCTCTGGAAGTATGATTGTAAATCTGGAAGTATGATTGAGTGTTCTTTGGTTCAACAACAGTTTCCTAGTTCTCCTCTGGAAGTATGATTGTAAATCAAAGTGTTCATTGGTTCAACAACAGTTTCCTAGTTCTCCTCTGGAAGTATGATTGTAAATCAAAGTGTTCATTGGTTCAACAACAGTTTCCTAGTTCTCCTCTGGAAGTATGATTGTAAATCAAAGTGTTCATTGGTTCAACAACAGTTTCCTAGTTCTCCTCTGGAAGTATGATTGTAAATCAAAGTGTTCATTGGTTCAACAACAGTTTCCTAGTTCTCCTCTGGAAGTATGATTGTAAATCAAAGTGTTCATTGGTTCAACAACAGTTTCCTAGTTCTCCTCTGGAAGTATGATTGTAAATCAAAGTGTTCATTGGTTCAACAACAGTTTCCTAGTTCTCCTCTGGAAGTATGATTGTAAATCAGAGTGTTCTTTGGTTCAACATCAGTTTCCTAGTTCTCCTCTAGAAGTATGATTGTAAATCAGAGTGTTCTTTGGTTCAACAACAGTTTCCTAGTTCTCCTCTGGAAGTATGATTGTAAATCAAAGTGTTCTTTGGTTCAACAACAGTTTCCTAGTTCTCCTCTGGAAGTATGATTGTAAATCTTTGGAGTGTTCTTTGGTTCAACAACAGTTTCCTAGTTCTCCTCTGGAAGTATGATTGTAAATCAGACTGTTCTTTGGTTCAACAACAGTTTCCTAGTTCTCCTCTGGAAGTATGATTGTAAATCAAAGTGTTCATTGGTTCAACAACAGTTTCCTAGTTCTCCTCTGGAAGTATGATTGTAAATCAAAGTGTTCATTGGTTCAACAACAGTTTCCTAGTTCTCCTCTGGAAGTATGATTGTAAATCAAAGTGTTCTTTGGTTCAACAACAGTTTCCTAGTTCTCCTCTGGAAGTATGATTGTAAATCAAAGTGTTCTTTGGTTCAACAACAGTTTCCTAGTTCTCCTCTGGAAGTATGATTGTAAATCAGACTGTTCTTTGGTTCAACAACAGTTTCCTAGTTCTCCTCTGGAAGTATGATTGTAAATCAAAGTGTTCATTGGTTCAACAACAGTTTCCTAGTTCTCCTCTGGAAGTATGATTGTAAATCAAAGTGTTCATTGGTTCAACAACAGTTTCCTAGTTCTCCTCTGGAAGTATGATTGTAAATCAAAGTGTTCTTTGGTTCAACAACAGTTTCCTAGTTCTCCTCTGGAAGTATGATTGTAAATCAGACTGTTCTTTGGTTCAACATCAGTTTCCTAGTTCTCCTCTGGAAGTATGATTGTAAATCAAAGTGTTCTTTGGTTCAACAACAGTTTCCTAGTTCTCCTCTGGAAGTATGATTGTAAATCAAAGTGTTCATTGGTTCAACAACAGTTTCCTAGTTCTCCTCTGGAAGTATGATTGTAAATCAGACTGTTCTTTGGTTCAACAACAGTTTCCTAGTTCTCCTCTGGAAGTATGATTGTAAATCAAAGTGTTCATTGGTTCAACAACAGTTTCCTAGTTCTCCTCTGGAAGTATGATTTTAAATCAAAGTGTTCATTGGTTCAACAACAGTTTCCTAGTTCTCCTCTGGAAGTATGATTGTAAATCAAAGTGTTCATTGGTTCAACAACAGTTTCCTAGTTCTCCTCTGGAAGTATGATTGTAAATCAGAGTGTTCTTTGGTTCAACAACAGTTTCCTAGTTCTCCTCTGGAAGTATGATTGTAAATCAGAGTGTTCTTTGGTTCAACAACAGTTTCCTAGTTCTCCTCTGGAAGTATGATTGTAAATCAAAGTGTTCATTGGTTCAACAACAGTTTCCTAGTTCTCCTCTGGAAGTATGATTGTAAATCAAAGTGTTCTTTGGTTCAACAACAGTTTCCTAGTTCTCCTCTGGAAGTATGATTGTAAATCAGAGTGTTCTTTGGTTCAACAACAGTTTCCTAGTTCTCCTCTGGAAGTATGATTGTAAATCAAAGTGTTCATTGGAACAACAGTTTCCTAGTTCTCCTCTGGAAGTATGATTGTAAATCAAAGTGTTCATTGGTTCAACAACAGTTTCCTAGTTCTCTCTGGAAGTATGATTGTAAATCAAAGTGTTCATTGGTTCAACAACAGTTTCCTAGTTCTCCTCTGGAAGTATGATTGTAAATCAAAGTGTTCATTGGTTCAACAACAGTTTCCTAGTTCTCCTCTGGAAGTATGATTGTAAATCAAAGTGTTCTTTGGTTCAACAACAGTTTCCTAGTTCTCCTCTGGAAGTATGATTGTAAATCAGACTGTTCTTTGGTTCAACAACAGTTTCCTAGTTCTCCTCTGGAAGTATGATTGTAAATCAAAGTGTTCATTGGTTCAACAACAGTTTCCTAGTTCTCCTCTGGAAGTATGGTTGTAAATCTGACTGTTCTTTGGTTCAACATCAGTTTCCTAGTTCTCCTCTGGAAGTATAATTGTAAATCAGACTGTTCTTTGGTTCAACAACAGTTTCCTAGTTCTTCTCTGGAAGTATGATTGTAAATCAAAGTGTTCATTGGTTCAACAACAGTTTCCTAGTTCTCCTCTGGAAGTATGATTGTAAATCAAAGTGTTCATTGGTTCAACATCAGTTTCCTAGTTCTCCTCTAGAAGTATGATTGTAAATCAGAGTGTTCTTTGGTTCAACAACAGTTTCCTAGTTCTCCTCTGGAAGTATGATTGTAAATCAAAGTGTTCTTTGGTTCAACATCAGTTTCCTAGTTCTCCTCTGGAAGTATGATTGTAAATCAGACTGTTCTTTGGTTCAACAACAGTTTCCTAGTTCTCCTCTGGAAGTATGATTGTAAATCAAAGTGTTCATTGGTTCAACAACAGTTTCCTAGTTCTCCTCTGGAAGTATGATTGTAAATCAAAGTGTTCATTGGTTCAACAACAGTTTCCTAGTTCTCCTCTGGAAGTATAATTGTAAATCAAAGTGTTCATTGGTTCAACAACAGTTTCCTAGTTCTCCTCTGGAAGTATGATTGTAAATCAGACTGTTCTTTGGTTCAACATCAGTTTCCTAGTTCTTCTCTAGAAGTATGATTGTAAATCAGAGTGTTCTTTGGTTCAACAACAGTTTCCTAGTTCTCCTCTGGAAGTATGATTGTAAATCAAAGTGTTCATTGGTTGTTCTGGAAGTATGATTGTAAATCAGAGTGTTTGGTTCAACAACAGTTTCCTAGTTCTCCTCTGGAAGTATGATTGTAAATCAGACTGTTCTTTGGTTCAACAACAGTTTCCTAGTTCTCCTCTGGAAGTATGATTGTAAATCAAAGTGTTCATTGGTTCAACAACAGTTTCCTAGTTCTCCTCTGGAAGTATGATTGTAAATCAAAGTGTTCATTGGTTCAACAACAGTTTCCTAGTTCTCCTCTGGAAGTATGATTGTAAATCAAAGTGTTCATTGGTTCAACAACAGTTTCCTAGTTCTCCTCTGGAAGTATGATTGTAAATCAGAGTGTTCTTTGGTTCAACAACAGTTTCCTAGTTCTCCTCTGGAAGTATGATTGTAAATCAAAGTGTTCTTTGGTTCAACAACAGTTTCCTAGTTCTCCTCTGGAAGTATGATTGTAAATCAGAGTGTTCTTTGGTTCAACAACAGTTTCCTAGTTCTCCTCTGGAAGTATGATTGTAAATCAGACTGTTCTTTGGTTCAACAACAGTTTCCTAGTTCTCCTCTGGAAGTATGATTGTAAATCAAAGTGTTCTTTGGTTCAACAACAGTTTCCTAGTTCTCCTCTGGAAGTATGATTTGTAAATCAAATCAGTGTTCTCCTTGGTTCAACAACAGTTTCCTAGTTCTCCTCTGGAAGTATGATTGTAAATCAAAGTGTTCATTGGTTCAACAACAGTTTCCTAGTTCTCCTCTGGAAGTATGATTGTAAATCAAAGTGTTCTTTGGTTCAACAACAGTTTCCTAGTTCTCCTCTGGAAGTATGATTGTAAATCAGAGTGTTCTTTGGTTCAACAACAGTTTCCTAGTTCTCCTCTGGAAGTATGATTGTAAATCAAAGTGTTCTTTGGTTCAACAACAGTTTCCTAGTTCTCCTCTGGAAGTATGATTGTAAATCAGACTGTTCTTTGGTTCAACAACAGTTTCCTAGTTCTCCTCTGGAAGTATGATTGTAAAAGTGTTCATTGGTTCAACAACAGTTTCCTAGTTCTCCTCTGGAAGTATGATTGTAAATCAAAGTGTTCATTGGTTCAACAACAGTTTCCTAGTTCTCCTCTGGAAGTATGATTGTAAATCAAAGTGTTCATTGGTTCAACAACAGTTTCCTAGTTCTCCTCTGGAAGTATGATTGTAAATCAAAGTGTTCATTGGTTCAACAACAGTTTCCTAGTTCTCCTCTGGAAGTATGATTGTAAATCAAAGTGTTCATTGGTTCAACAACAGTTTCCTAGTTCTCCTCTGGAAGTATGATTGTAAATCAGAGTGTTCTTTGGTTCAACAACAGTTTCCTAGTTCTCCTCTGGAAGTATGATTGTAAATCAGACTGTTCTTTGGTTCAACATCAGTTTCCTAGTTCTCCTCTGGAAGTATGATTGTAAATCAAAGTGTTCATTGGTTCAACAACAGTTTCCTAGTTCTCCTCTGGAAGTATGATTGTAAATCAAAGTGTTCATTGGTTCAACAACAGTTTCCTAGTTCTCCTCTGGAAGTATGATTGTAAATCAAAGTGTTCATTGGTTCAACAACAGTTTCCTAGTTCTCCTCTGGAAGTATGATTGTAAATCAAAGTGTTCTTTGGTTCAACAACAGTTTCCTAGTTCTCCTCTGGAAGTATGATTGTAAATCAGACTGTTCTTTGGTTCAACAACAGTTTCCTAGTTCTCCTCTGGAAGTATGATTGTAAATCAAAGTGTTCATTGGTTCAACAACAGTTTCCTAGTTCTCCTCTGGAAGTATGGTTGTAAATCTGACTGTTCTTTGGTTCAACATCAGTTTCCTAGTTCTCCTCTGGAAGTATAATTGTTAATCAGACTGTTCTTTGGTTCAACAACAGTTTCCTAGTTCTCCTCTGGAAGTATGATTGTAAATCAAAGTGTTCATTGGTTCAACAACAGTTTCCTAGTTCTCCTCTGGAAGTATGATTGTAAATCAAAGTGTTCATTGGTTCAACAACAGTTTCCTAGTTCTCCTCTGGAAGTATGATTGTAAATCAAAGTGTTCATTGGTTCAACAACAGTTTCCTAGTTCTCCTCTGGAAGTATGATTGTAAATCAAAGTGTTCTTTGGTTCAACAACAGTTTCCTAGTTCTCCTCTGGAAGTATGATTGTAAATCAGACTGTTCTTTGGTTCAACAACAGTTTCCTAGTTCTCCTCTGGAAGTATGATTGTAAATCAAAGTGTTCATTGGTTCAACAACAGTTTCCTAGTTCTCCTCTGGAAGTATGATTGTAAATCAAAGTGTTCATTGGTTCAACAACAGTTTCCTAGTTCTCCTCTGGAAGTATGATTGTAAATCAAAGTGTTCATTGGTTCAACAACAGTTTCCTAGTTCTCCTCTGGAAGTATGATTGTAAATCAGACTGTTCTTTGGTTCAACATCAGTTTCCTAGTTCTCCTCTAGAAGTATGATTGTAAATCAGAGTGTTCTTTGGTTCAACAACAGTTTCCTAGTTCTCCTCTGGAAGTATGATTGTAAATCAAAGTGTTCTTTGGTTCAACAACAGTTTCCTAGTTCTCCTCTGGAAGTATGATTGTAAATGATTGGTTCAACAACAGTTTCCTAGTTCTCCTCTGGAAGTATGATTGTAAATCAAAGTGTTCATTGGTTCAACAACAGTTTCCTAGTTCTCCTCTGGAAGTATGATTGTAAATCAAAGTGTTCATTGGTTCAACAACAGTTTCCTAGTTCTCCTCTGGAAGTATGATTGTAAATCAAAGTGTTCATTGGTTCAACAACAGTTTCCTAGTTCTCCTCTGGAAGTATGATTGTAAATCAAAGTGTTCTTTGGTTCAACATCAGTTTCCTAGTTCTCCTCTAGAAGTATGGTTGTAAATCAGAGTGTTCTTTGGTTCAACAACAGTTTCCTAGTTCTCCTCTGGAAGTATGATTGTAAATCAAAGTGTTCATTGGTTCAACAACAGTTTCCTAGTTCTCCTCTGGAAGTATGATTGTAAATCAGAGTGTTCTTTGGTTCAACAACAGTTTCCTAGTTCTCCTCTGGAAGTATGATTGTAAATCAAAGTGTTCTTTGGTTCAACAACAGTTTCCTAGTTCTCCTCTGGAAGTATGATTGTAAATCAAAGTGTTCTTTGGTTCAACAACAGTTTCCTAGTTCTCCTCTGGAAGTATGATTGTAAATCAGAGTGTTCTTTGGTTCAACAACAGTTTCCTAGTTCTCCTCTGGAAGTATGATTGTAAATCAAAGTGTTCATTGGTTCAACAACAGTTTCCTAGTTCTCCTCTGGAAGTATGATTGTAAATCAAAGTGTTCATTGGTTCAACAACAGTTTCCTAGTTCTCCTCTGGAAGTATGATTGTAAATCAAAGTGTTCATTGGTTCAACAACAGTTTCCTAGTTCTCCTCTGGAAGTATGATTGTAAATCAAAGTGTTCATTGGTTCAACAACAGTTTCCTAGTTCTCCTCTGGAAGTATGATTGTAAATCAAAGTGTTCATTGGTTCAACAACAGTTTCCTAGTTCTCCTCTGGAAGTATGATTGTAAATCAAAGTGTTCTTTGGTTCAACAACAGTTTCCTAGTTCTCCTCTGGAAGTATGATTGTAAATCAAAGTGTTCTTTGGTTCAACAACAGTTTCCTAGTTCTCCTCTGGAAGTATGATTGTAAATCAAAGTGTTCATTGGTTCAACAACAGTTTCCTAGTTCTCCTCTGGAAGTATGATTGTAAATCCTAGTTGTTCTGGAAGTTGGTTCAACAACAGTTTCTTAGTTCTCCTCTGGAAGTATGATTGTAAATCAAAGTGTTCATTGGTTCAACAACAGTTTCCTAGTTCTCCTCTGGAAGTATGATTGTAAATCAGACTGTTCTTTGGTTCAACATCAGTTTCCTAGTTCTTCTCTGGAAGTATGATTGTAAATCAGAGTGTTCTTTGGTTCAACAACAGTTTCCTAGTTCTCCTCTGGAAGTATGGTTGTAAATCTGACTGTTCTTTGGTTCAGCATCAGTTTCCTAGTTCTCCTCTGGAAGTATGATTGTAAATCAAAGTGTTCATTGGTTCAACAACAGTTTCGTAGTTCTCCTCTGGAAGTATGATTGTAAATCAAAGTGTTCATTGGTTCAACAACAGTTTCCTAGTTCTCCTCTGGAAGTATGATTGTAAATCAAAGTGTTCATTGGTTCAACAACAGTTTCCTAGTTCTCCTCTGGAAGTATGATTGTAAATCAGAGTGTTCTTTGGTTCAACAACAGTTTCCTAGTTCTCCTCTGGAAGTATAATTGTAAATCAGACTGTTCTTTGGTTCAACAACAGTTTCCTAGTTCTCCTCTGGAAGTATGATTGTAAATCAAAGTGTTCATTGGTTCAACAACAGTTTCCTAGTTCTCCTCTGGAAGTATGATTGTAAATCTGAGTGTTCTTTGGTTCAACATCAGTTTCCTAGTTCTCCTCTGGAAGTATGATTGTATAATCAGAGTGTTCTTTGGTTCAACAACAGTTTCCTAGTTCTCCTCTGGAAGTATGATTGTAAATCAAAGTGTTCATTGGTTCAACAACAGTTTCCTAGTTCTCCTCTGGAAGTATGATTGTAAATCAAAGTGTTCATTGGTTCAACAACAGTTTCCTAGTTCTCCTCTGGAAGTATGATTGTAAATCAAAGTGTTCATTGGTTCAACAACAGTTTCCTAGTTCTCCTCTGGAAGTATGATTGTAAATCAAAGTGTTCTTTGGTTCAACATCAATTACCTAGTTCTCCTCTAGAAGTATGGTTGTAAATCAGAGTGTTCTTTGGTTCAACAACAGTTTCCTAGTTCTCCTCTGGAAGTATGATTGTAAATCAAAGTGTTCATTGGTTCAACAACAGTTTCCTAGTTCTCCTCTGGAAGTATGATTGTAAATCAAAGTGTTCATTGGTTCAACAACAGTTTCCTAGTTCTCCTCTGGAAGTATGATTGTAAATCAAAGTGTTCATTGGTTCAACAACAGTTTCCTAGTTCTCCTCTGGAAGTATGATTGTAAATCAAAGTGTTCTTTGGTTCAACAACAGTTTCCTAGTTCTCCTCTGGAAGTATGATTGTAAATCAAAGTGTTCTTTGGTTCAACAACAGTTTCCTAGTTCTCCTCTGGAAGTATGATTGTAAATCAGAGTGTTCTTTGGTTCAACAACAGTTTCCTAGTTCTCCTCTGGAAGTATGATTGTAAATCAAAGTGTTCATTGGTTCAACAACAGTTTCCTAGTTCTCCTCTGGAAGTATGATTGTAAATCAAAGTGTTCATTGGTTCAACAACAGTTTCCTCGTTCTCCTCTGGAAGTATGATTCTAAATCAAAGTATTCATTGGTTCAACAACAGTTTCCTAGTTCTTCTCTGGAAGTATGATTGTAAATCAAAGTGTTCATTGGTTCAACAACAGTTTCCTAGTTCTCCTCTGGAAGTATGATTGTAAATCAGAGTGTTCTTTGGTTCAACATCAGTTTCCTAGTTCTCCTCTGGAAGTATGATTGTAAATCAGACTGTTCTTTGGTTCAACAACAGTTTCCTAGTTCTCCTCTGGAAGTATGATTGTAAATCAAAGTGTTCATTGGTTCAACAACAGTTTCCTAGTTCTCCTCTGGAAGTATGATTGTAAATCTGAGTGTTCTTTGGTTCAACATCAGTTTCCTAGTTCTCCTCTGGAAGTATGATTGTAAATCAGAGTGTTCTTTGGTTCAACAACAGTTTCCTAGTTCTCCTCTGGAAGTATGATTGTAAATCAAAGTGTTCATTGGTTCAACAACAGTTTCCTAGTTCTCCTCTGGAAGTATGATTGTAAATCAAAGTGTTCATTGGTTCAACAACAGTTTCCTAGTTCTCCTCTGGAAGTATGATTGTAAATCAAAGTGTTCTGGAAGTTGGTTCAACATCAGTTTCCTAGTTCTCCTCTGGAAGTATGATTGTAAATCAGACTGTTCTTTGGTTCAACAACAGTTTCCTAGTTCTCCTCTGGAAGTATGATTGTAAATCAAAGTGTTCATTGGTTCAACAACAGTTTCCTAGTTCTCCTCTGGAAGTATGATTGTAAATCAAAGTGTTCATTGGTTCAACAACAGTTTCCTAGTTCTCCTCTGGAAGTATGATTGTAAATCAAAGTGTTCATTGGTTCAACAACAGTTTCCTAGTTCTCCTCTGGAAGTATGATTGTAAATCAGAGTGTTCTTTGGTTCAACATCAGTTTCCTAGTTCTCCTCTGGAAGTATGATTGTAAATCAGAGTGTTCTTTGGTTCAACAACAGTTTCCTAGTTCTCCTCTGGAAGTATGATTGTAAATCTGAGTGTTCTTTGGTTCAACATCAGTTTCCTAGTTCTCCTCTGGAAGTATGATTGTAAATCAAAGTGTTCATTGGTTCAACAACAGTTTCCTAGTTCTCCTCTGGAAGTATGATTGTAAATCAAAGTGTTCATTGGTTCAACAACAGTTTCCTAGTTCTCCTCTGGAAGTATGATTGTAAATCAAAGTGTTCATTGGTTCAACAACAGTTTCCTAGTTCTCCTCTGGAAGTATGATTGTAAATCAGACTGTTCTTTGGTTCAACATCAGTTTCCTAGTTCTCCTCTGGAAGTATGATTGTAAATCAGACTGTTCTTTGGTTCAACAACAGTTTCCTAGTTCTCCTCTGGAAGTATGATTGTAAATCAAAGTGTTCATTGGTTCAACAACAGTTTCCTAGTTCTCCTCTGGAAGTATGATTGTAAATCAAAGTGTTCATTGGTTCAACAACAGTTTCCTAGTTCTCCTCTGGAAGTATGATTGTAAATCAGAGTGTTCTTTGGTTCAACAACAGTTTCCTAGTTCTCCTCTGGAAGTATGATTGTAAATCAAAGTGTTCTTTGGTTCAACAACAGTTTCCTAGTTCTCCTCTGGAAGTATGATTGTAAATCAAAGTGTTCATTGGTTCAACAACAGTTTCCTAGTTCTCCTCTGGAAGTATGATTGTAAATCAAAGTGTTCATTGGTTCAACAACAGTTTCCTAGTTCTCCTCTGGAAGTATGATTGTAAATCAAAGTGTTCATTGGTTCAACAACAGTTTCCTAGTTCTCCTCTGGAAGTATGATTGTAAATCAAAGTGTTCATTGGTTCAACAACAGTTTCCTAGTTCTCCTCTGGAAGTATGATTGTAAATCAAAGTGTTCATTGGTTCAACAACAGTTTCCTAGTTCTCCTCTGGAAGTATGATTGTAAATCAAAGTGTTCATTGGTTCAACAACAGTTTCCTAGTTCTCCTCTGGAAGTATGATTGTAAATCAAAGTGTTCATTGGTTCAACAACAGTTTCCTAGTTCTCCTCTGGAAGTATGATTGTAAATCAGACTGTTCTTTGGTTCAACAACAGTTTCCTAGTTCTCCTCTGGAAGTATGATTGTAAATCAAAGTGTTCTTTGGTTCAACAACAGTTTCCTAGTTCTCCTCTGGAAGTATGATTGTAAATCAAAGTGTTCTTTGGTTCAACAACAGTTTCCTAGTTCTCCTCTGGAAGTATGATTGTAAATCAAAGTGTTCATTGGTTCAACAACAGTTTCCTAGTTCTCCTCTGGAAGTATGATTGTAAATCAAAGTGTTCATTGGTTCAACAACAGTTTCCTAGTTCTCCTCTGGAAGTATGATTGTAAATCAAAGTGTTCATTGGTTCAACAACAGTTTCCTAGTTCTCCTCTGGAAGTATGATTGTAAATCAAAGTGTTCATTGGTTCAACAACAGTTTCCTAGTTCTCCTCTGGAAGTATGATTGTAAATCAAAGTGTTCTTTGGTTCAACAACAGTTTCCTAGTTCTCCTCTGGAAGTATGATTGTAAATCAAAGTGTTCATTGGTTCAACAACAGTTTCCTAGTTCTCCTCTGGAAGTATGATTGTAAATCTGACTGTTCTTTGGTTCAACATCAGTTTCCTAGTTCTCCTCTGGAAGTATGATTGTAAATCAGACTGTTCTTTGGTTCAACAACAGTTTCCTAGTTCTTCTCTGGAAGTATGATTGTAAATCAAAGTGTTCATTGGTTCAACAACAGTTTCCTAGTTCTCCTCTGGAAGTATGATTGTAAATCAAAGTGTTCATTGGTTCAACAACAGTTTCCTAGTTCTCCTCTGGAAGTATGATTGTAAATCAAAGTGTTCATTGGTTCAACAACAGTTTCCTAGTTCTCCTCTGGAAGTATGATTGTAAATCAAAGTGTTCTTTGGTTCAACAACAGTTTCCTAGTTCTCCTCTGGAAGTATGATTGTAAATCAGAGTGTTCTTTGGTTCAACAACAGTTTCCTAGTTCTCCTCTGGAAGTATGATTGTAAATCAAAGTGTTCATTGGTTCAACAACAGTTTCCTAGTTCTCCTCTGGAAGTATGATTGTAAATCAGACTGTTCTTTGGTTCAACATCAGTTTCCTAGTTCTCCTCTGGAAGTATGATTGTAAATCAGACTGTTCTTTGGTTCAACAACAGTTTCCTAGTTCTCCTCTGGAAGTATGATTGTAAATCAAAGTGTTCATTGGTTCAACAACAGTTTCCTAGTTCTCCTCTGGAAGTATGATTGTAAATCAAAGTGTTCATTGGTTCAACAACAGTTTCCTAGTTCTCCTCTGGAAGTATGATTGTAAATCAAAGTGTTCTTTGGTTCAACAACAGTTTCCTAGTTCTCCTCTGGAAGTATGATTGTAAATCAAAGTGTTCTTTGGTTCAACATCAGTTTCCTAGTTCTCCTCTGGAAGTATGATTGTAAATCAGACTGTTCTTTGGTTCAACAACAGTTTCCTAGTTCTCCTCTGGAAGTATGATTGTAAATCAAAGTGTTCATTGGTTCAACAACAGTTTCCTAGTTCTCCTCTGGAAGTATGATTGTAAATCAAAGTGTTCATTGGTTCAACAACAGTTTCCTAGTTCTCCTCTGGAAGTATGATTGTAAATCAAAGTGTTCATTGGTTCAACAACAGTTTCCTAGTTCTCCTCTGGAAGTATGATTGTAAATCAGACTGTTCTTTGGTTCAACAACAGTTTCCTAGTTCTCCTCTGGAAGTATGATTGTAAATCAGAGTGTTCTTTGGTTCAACAACAGTTTCCTAGTTCTCCTCTGGAAGTATGATTGTAAATCAAAGTGTTCTTTGGTTCAACAACAGTTTCCTAGTTCTCCTCTGGAAGTATGATTGTAAATCAAAGTGTTCATTGGTTCAACAACAGTTTCCTAGTTCTCCTCTGGAAGTATCAAATTGTTAAATCAAAGTGTTCATTGGTTCAACAACAGTTTCCTAGTTCTCCTCTGGAAGTATGATTGTAAATCAAAGTGTTCATTGGTTCAACAACAGTTTCCTAGTTCTCCTCTGGAAGTATGATTGTAAATCAAAGTGTTCATTGGTTCAACAACAGTTTCCTAGTTCTCCTCTGGAAGTATGATTGTAAATCAAAGTGTTCATTGGTTCAACAACAGTTTCCTAGTTCTCCTCTGGAAGTATGATTGTAAATCAAAGTGTTCATTGGTTCAACAACAGTTTCCTAGTTCTCCTCTGGAAGTATGATTGTAAATCAAAGTGTTCATTGGTTCAACACAGTTTCCAGTTCTCCTCTGGAAGTATGATTGTAAATCAAAGTGTTCATTGGTTCAACAACAGTTTCCTAGTTCTCCTCTGGAAGTATGATTGTAAATCAAAGTGTTCATTGGTTCAACAACAGTTTCCTAGTTCTCCTCTGGAAGTATGATTGTAAATCAAAGTGTTCATTGGTTCAACAACAGTTTCCTAGTTCTCCTCTGGAAGTATGATTGTAAATCAAAGTGTTCTTTGGTTCAACAACAGTTTCCTAGTTCTCCTCTGGAAGATGATTGTAAATAGTGATTGGTTAAGTTTCCTAGTTCTCCTCTGGAAGTATGATTGTTCAAAGTGTTTTGGTTCAACAACAGTTTCCTAGTTCTCCTCTGGAAGTATGATTGTAAATCAGAGTGTTCTTTGGTTCAACAACAGTTTCCTAGTTCTCCTCTGGAAGTATGATTGTAAATCAAACTGTTCTTTGGTTCAACAACAGTTTCCTAGTTCTCCTCTGGAAGTATGATTGTAAATCAAAGTGTTCATTGGTTCAACAACAGTTTCCTAGTTCTCCTCTGAAGTATGGTTGTAAATGACTGTTCTTTGGTTCAAAAGTTTCTAGTTCTCCTCTGGAAGTATGATTGTAATCATTGGTTCAACAACAGTTTCCTAGTTCTCCTCTGGAAGTATGATTGTAAATCAAAGTGTTCATTGGTTCAACAACAGTTTCCTAGTTCTCCTCTGGAAGTATGATTGTAAATCAAAGTGTTCATTGGTTCAACAACAGTTTCCTAGTTCTCCTCTGGAAGTATGATTGTAAATCAAAGTGTTCATTGGTTCAACAACAGTTTCCTAGTTCTCCTCTGGAAATATGATTGTAAATCAAAGTGTTCATTGGTTCAACAACAGTTTCCTAGTTCTCCTCTGGAAGTATGATTGTAAATCAAACTGTTCTTTGGTTCAACATCAATTACTTGGTTCTCCTCTAGAAGTATGGCTGTAAATCAGAGTGTTCTTTGGTTCAACATCAGTTTCCTAGTTCTTCTCTAGATGTAGGATTGTAAATCAGAATGTTCTTTGGTTCAACAACAGTTTCATAGTTCTCCTCTGGAAGTATAATTGTAAATCAGACTGTTCTTTGGTTCAACAACAGTTTTCTAGTTCTCCTCTGGAAGTATGATTGGCAGGTAGTTTATTAGTTCATGTACTGGTAGAATACTGAAAGACTTTATTACATCATGTGATTAAACAACTCATTCTCAGTGATAAATTAAGAAAGCTTATAATTCAAGCTCTTTCTTTTGTATTAACTTTACTACAATATTATAACAGTATGAGAATACTCTTCCAGTTTCTTGCTTTATTAACTCTGCTACCATATTATATCAGTGTGTGTGAAAAGTTGTCGAGTTTCTTACTTTATTCTCTGCTACCGTAGTATATCAGTGTGTGAAAAGTTGTCGACGTTCCAGCTTTTTTAACTCTGCTACCACATTATACCAGTGAAAGTGAAAAGTTGTTTCTTGCTTTATTAACTCTGCTACCGCATTATATCAGTTTGTATGAAAAGTTGTCGAGTTTCTTACTTTATTCTCTGCTACCGTAGTATATCAGTGTGTAAAAAGTTGTCGACGTTCTAGCTTTATTAACTCTGCTACCACATTATACCAGTGAGTGTGAAAAGTTGTCGAATTTCTTGCTTTACTAATGCTGCTGCCTTATTACATCAGTATTTGTGTAAAATCGTGTTTCTTGCTTTATTAATTCTGTTACCACGTTATATCAGTTAGTGTGAAAACTTAGTGAATTTTTTGCTGTATTAACGCTGCTACTCTGTTATAACAGTATGTGATAAGTTCTCGAGTTTGTTGCTTTATTAACGCTTCTACCATATTTTATCAGTATGTGAGTAGTTGTCGAGTTTCTTGCTTTATTAACTCTGCTACTCTGTTATAATAGTATGCAAGTAGTTGTCGAGTTTTTTGCTTTATTGACTCTGCTACCATATTAAAACAGTATGTGAGTAATTGTCGAGTTTCTTGCTTTATTAACTTTACTGCCATATTATATCAGTGTGTGTGAAAATTTGTCGAGTTTGTAACTTTATTAACGCTGCTACCATATTCTATCAGTGTGTATGAAAAGTTTTCGAGTTTCTTGCTTTATTCTTTTCTACCGTAGTATATCAGTGTGCGTGAAAATTTGTGTTTCTTTCTTTATTAACTCTGCTACCACATTATACCAGTATCGGTGAAAAGTTGACGAGTTTCTTGCTTTATTATCTCTGCTACCATATTATATCACTCTGTGTGAAAAGTTATCGAGTTTCTTGCTCTCTTAACTTTGCTACCATATTATAACAGTATGTGTATAGTTTTCGAGTTTCTTGCGCTATTGACTCTTCTGCCATGTTGTATTAGTGTGTGTGAAAAGTTATCGAGTTTCTTGCTTTATTAACTCCTCTATCGTAATATACCAGTGTGTGTGTTGTAGACGCTCGACCGTACAGTGCAGTACGTAAGAGTTTCCATATGTGGTCTCGTATTATAGAAATATATTCTGTTTGGCCTCGGGCGATAAGACGATTTACTGTGATATTAAAAGTTTTACTGTGTTTGTCCATCCGCGGTTAAGTTGACTGAAAGAGGGATGATCTGAACTTAGTCTTGTCATCCAATCACCTCATAAACTTTTTTCTCACGATCCAAAGTGAACTGCTGTGATATATAACCTTCTGGTTGTCACTGCAATTCTCATGAGAAGAACCCAACAACTCGTCAGCTCTGATGTTCGTTCTCTTTTCGGCACGACTTTAATTTTAGCTTCCATTGAAGTTATAAGTTTATAGTTGCCATGACGATTAACCTCTACCCTCCTTATTACTACTTTATAACTGTAGCTGACGTTTGAGCGCAATCATAACTACAAGTTAATGAAACCGAAACCTGCGTGTTATCGAACAATTCTCATCAAAAGCAATAAATTGAAACCAGGTATTTTGTAACTGAAACCTCTTTATATCTATAGAATAAATAACGATGTCGTCACTATTTCGTTCCGCTGAATGAATTTATGGTAAAAATTTTCACGAACATTTCGTTCGTAACACATTTACAAACAGATGATATTGATGTGGAGAAATAATTGAAAGAAAGAAAATGTGTAATTCCAGATAACTAGAGAGAATGTGTGTACTTCCCAGTATGTTTTCTGTAATCTTTACTGTTCAAATTTCACGTAAAGCTACACGAGGGTTATCTGTTCTAGCCGTCCCTAATTTAGCAATATGAGACTAGAGGAAAGTCATCTGAGGGTCGCGGGTTCGATTCCTTGTCACACCAAACATTAATTAATTGCAATATCTTTCTCTCTTGTGATACTTCACAATATTAACTTGTCGCACCTGTGGTGACACTTCACGATATTAGCATGATATTAGGGTGATACTTTATGACTTTAATTTGTCGCTTATATGGTGACACTTCACGCTATCAGTTTGTCTTATCTGCGGTTACACTTTACGATATTAGCTTATCAACCTTATATAATCTGCGTTGAGACATCATTGCATTAGCTGATGGAAATCGTTTTTATAAAGTTCATTAATCATTTCAGTAGCGTAAATACGTGGAATGTTACACATGTAAGAAAAACTTATTTTCTGTACTCAGGCACAAGAGTAGCTTACAATGAAGGGTGTTCTAAAGATTATTTGTTTTTTTTGTGTTTGTTTTTGAATTTTGCGCAAAGCTACATGAGGGCTGTCTGCACTAGCCGTCCCTAATTTAGCAGTGTAAGACTAGAGGGAAGGCAGCTAGTCATCACCACACACCGCATAGTCTTGAGATACTCTTTTACCAATGAATAGTGGAATTGACCATCACATTATAACGAACGCACGGCTGAAAGGGATACGAACCCACCACTCTGAGATTACGAGTCGAATGCCTTAACTCACCTGGCCATGCCGGGCCGTCATAACTTACAGTGAGAGAGCTGTGTTCTTACCAAAATATGTTTTCTTTGCACACACTACACATATTTCAGACGCGTAGAAAACAATTTTTTAAACTGAGGATAATATTTATGAATAACATGAGAAATTTCACTTACTCTTAGGGAAAAATACTTGTTACTTACTATGAATAGTGATCTGATTGAATATTGGTGTCTTTCGAACCGATTGTTAGGCTTAGACCAAAGTCAGTGGTGAAACAAGAAATAGATCAAGGATAACGTCACTGTAGATTCGTTCATTAAATAATTAGCATTACACGTGTGTACAACGATAAGAATGAAACGAATCAACGTAAGTTTCCACTATTTCACCTCGCTCTGTCATTTATTTAAAATTAAAATTGTGCGTCTGAGTTTACAGTAATATGCCAAGATAAGTAAATCTTCCAAGACTGAGTTGAACTAAACCTAAATTTAAAGTCTTACTCCCTTTATTATGAAACTAATGTTCATAATTGATAAAGTGTTTCGAATAACAACTTTTCTTTTTTAACCTGGACACCAAGATAATTCATTTTCAGGTACTTTTTTACTACTATATTAAGAATAAAAAACGTTTCTTACTTTTAATATTGAACACCGAGGTTAAAACTCGGTTGAGTTTTGAGGTTGAGGCAACAACCGTTTCCTTAAATACTTCATAACTCTGCTATAAAATTAGTTACGGGTTCGAATTCCGTCACACCAAACATGCTCGCCCCTTTTAGCTCTGGGGGCGTTATAATTTTACGGTCAATCCCATTATTCGTTGGTAAAAGTGTAGCCCAAGAGTTGGCGGTGGGTGGTGATGACTAGCTGCCTTCCCTCTAGCCTTACACTGCTAAATTAGGGACGGCTAGCACAGATAGCCCTCGTGTAGCTTTGCGCTAAATTAAAAAAAAAAACAAATAAGCAAGCAAACCAACAAACAAACAAACAAACAAAATTAGTCCTAGGAATTGATCGACCTGATAATCACTATAATTATGTGTCTACGACAAGCCTAGTAACGACCATCACTTTAATTATACGTCAGCAATAGGCCTATCAACAGCCAACACTTTAATTATGCGTCTGCAATAAACTTAGCAACGTCCATTACTTTAATTAATGTCTGCTCGAGGCCTAACAACGGCCATCATATTAATTATACGTGTGTTACAGGCCTTGACACGGCCAACGTATTAATTACACGTCTTACCGTCTTCAACATATCAGTATAACACCTGTACCACTAGGATTGAAACTGTAACTGTGTCTTACAAATCGGTCTGAAACCTATTTGGCATTTAAATTGATCATAAATTTTGAAATATGAGAAGAAAAATACCAAACATAAAGAAACTTATCTTTACAACGATACATTTTTGGAGACCAAATGTGGTCTGATGGCTAGTTTGTCAAACTCGAATGGAGGGTCCGAAGTTCGAGTCCGATGTGCTACTAAGTACATTCCTTGCTTTCAGCTGTGATGGTCATTAAATGTTACCGTAATCTACGAGGGCTTTTTCATAATCCATAACCGTTAGCTTAATATGTAATATTTAGTTTAATCTAAGACTCTTCTAGCTTAATGTATTATTGTTTGTTTAATCTAAGACTCTCTAGCTTAATGTATTACTGTTAGTTTAACCTAAGACTCTCTAGCTTAATGTATCACTGTCAGTTTAACCTAAGACTCTCTAGCTTAATGTTTTACTGTCAGTTTAACCTAAGACAATGTGTCCTTGTCAGTTTAAGCTAAGACTCTCTAGCTTAATGTGTTACTGTCAGTTTAACCTAAGACAATGTGTCCTTGTCAGTTTAAGCTAAGACTCTTCTTGCTTAATCTATTACTGTCAGTTTAACCTGAAGCCGTTCTAGCGTAATGTATCACTGTCAGCCTGGTCTATGAATCTTGTAACGTAATCCAAAACTTACATTGTAAACTTATTATATTTAACTATAACCTTAATCTACATCTCTTAAATCGGGAATTTGTAGGCTCATTTTTACTTAGTGTGTGAATGTTTTCTTAATCTACAACTATATTAGATTAATAATACATTATTAATATGTAGTCTTTAGCTTAGCTTAAGACTTTATATCTGTGGTCAGAAGTGTAATGTACAACATAACTGTTTGTGTGTAATCGAGCTGAATTAACGTGTTTTACTATAAATAAAATATCTACTGTTCATCTCAAAAGAGAAGTGGAATTATTCCTAAGAACTTCCAGTTAGAACTGGTGTCGCTGCTTGATTTGTCAATAATGTTGTAAGTGTTATTCTTGTCGGGGTAAAATAAACATACGGAAAACCACCTACCTCACTAGCTGTAGTTTGAAATGTTTTCGTTTGATGTCAAGATCCGAACCAGTGGCACTGTTGCTCCATTTTCGCAACTTATGAATTCGTTCCACGTAAAAGACAAGTTCTTATACTCGATATCTCATCCCAGACAAAAAATAATAATCTGTATCTTTAATGTTACAGCTAACAACTATGTTCGGTGTGTTTTTGATTTATCCCAACACCTTTGTAGAGGTTCTGGTTTCGGTTTGAGCTTTTTTTTTCAGCTGTTTTGTACTGATTACTTTAAAGTAGTATTCATAATGTTTATGTTTCAGAATTTTAGAGCAATTCGCTCACTGTAGTTTTGTTTAAACAGTCATAACGTATGCAAATTTTTTGTGACGTATTTAAATAATCCAAAACTACTATTTGTTTGTTTGTTTGTTTGTTTTGGAATTTCGCACAAAGCTACTCGAGGGCTATCTGTGCTAGCCATCCCTAATTTAGCAGTGTAAGATTAGAGGGAAGGCAGCTAGTCATCACCACCCACCGCCAACTCTTGGGCTACTCTCTTACCAATAACCGTCACATTATAACGCCCCCACGGCTGAGAGGGCGAGCATGTTTGACGCGACTCGGGCGCGAATCCGCGACCCTCAGATTACCCAAACTACTATCTATACGTGAGTACGTTTTGTTGTTTTTTTCTTGTGATGAGATCTTCAGATAATAAGCACGAGATAACACTTCCAAAGAAGAAGATCTGTAGGAACCCTTTGTGTTTCCAGATATTGTACTGCTAGCTGGGATTACAATAAATAATAGATTAGGATTGGTTGGTTGGTAGGCACTTTATGGCACAAAGCAACTTGACTATCTGCGCCAAGCAACTGGTAAAAAATAAAAAAATAAAATAAAATAATTAAAAGTCATAAAGAGGAATCATGTTAAAATAAAACAAAGTCCAACAGATTAGGAACTGAAGTTTTTTGTTAGTTTTTTTGCCAGAATAAAAATTTGAATACGCAGAGATATAGATGGCGCTGGTGAAAGCTTATTAATACTTGACGCGATTTGATCCTCATTTCTTTCTCTGACATTTTGCTTAAAAGCAAACAAGAAACGTATTTTGCTAGTGAATCTCTATAGAAGATTCTTAAAACAAATTATCGAAGGAAATGAACTTGTAAATTAATAGTTCTAATGCAGACTTTCTGCCGTCCCTAATTTAGTAGTGTAAGACTAGAGGGAAGGCATCTAGTCATCACCACCTACCGCCAACTCTTGGGTAACTCTTTTACCAACTAATAGTTCGATTGACCGTCGCGTTATAATGCCCCACAGCTGAAAGGGCGAGCATGTTTGGTGTGACGGGATTTGAACTCGCAACTCTCAGATTACGACGAATTAGGAAAAAAAAACAACTTTAGAAATATTCAAGAAAAATTTCTTTATATCTTTTATCATCATTTCTTTTGAGGATAAAATAAAAGAATTATGGACAGTTTGACCACTGAGCTTCTATAACCTCTTAATCTGAAACAGTGGACCTCAGATGGATTGGAAAACGGTTTAGAAGATGGAAATTAGCTTAATGGTTTATAAAAATGGTAATTCTTCCTGAGTAGCTGCAGTAAATAAATAACCAAAGAACCTGTGCAAGAGTGAAAGGTCTTGTGAGGAGGTTAGGATGCTCGACTCGCAATCTGTGGATCGTGGGTTCGAAGCACTGTCTTACCATACATGCTCGTCCTTTCAGCCGTGGGAGCGTCATAATGTGACTGTCAATCCCACTATTTGTTGGTAAAAGAGTAGCCCAAGAGCTGGTGGTAGATGGTGATGACTGGCTGCCTTCCCCTAGTTTTTACCACTAAATTAGGGACCGCTGCAACAGTTGAGGATTCCTCTTGTCTGACCTTCAGTGCGCTTCAGTTATTCGTCGGTTAATCAAACGCCTTTGGAATAGAACAGTAATGTTTCAGTAAACTTTTTCTTTCTCTTTTTTTTTCAAGTTTTCTTCATTTATTGGTGTATAAACTGACATTTAGTTCGCGCCTAATTATTAGCTTGATAGAATGTTGATCCAAGGATTTATGACTTGCCTATACCGGTATCGCAAAAAGAAATGTCAAAAAACTCGCACTCCTAACTTTGAAAT
This sequence comes from Tachypleus tridentatus, assembly GCF_004210375.1. Classification (NCBI taxonomy): domain Eukaryota; kingdom Metazoa; phylum Arthropoda; class Merostomata; order Xiphosura; family Limulidae; genus Tachypleus; species Tachypleus tridentatus. The sequence continues at coordinate 30,086 of NW_027467879.1, forward strand.
CGTATGTATGTCGTAAGAGTGAGGGTTAAATACCATAACTTAGTTGTAATAACCCAAGATTTGACGGAGGGGTGCTATGTTACTTCAGAATGTGTAATGGCTAGGACCAATAGCTCTTGTGTTGCTTTGCGCGAACGTCCGAAACCACATTCTATGAATAACTCGGAAAGACGTTGAATTGTTGAAAATAGTTTGAAGAAGGGTTAATAGAATGATTCGAAGGATGGATGGTTTGTCACGCGTAAGTGTTAAGATCTGTGACATCGTTTCATTTGAAAAAAGAAGTGTTAGGGGAATTTGAATGAGGTGTTTAAACTTGTTGAGGAATTTGATAGTGTTGATGTATCATCTTTTTTTAAAACTTAATGGTGATAATGGTAGGATTTGGTAAGGTAGGAGTAACCTTCAGCTTTACTTTTCTAAAAGGGGTGGTTGGCATTTGGAATGATTTACCTTTCGATGTTGTGGAAGCAGCGAGTTTAAGAGAAAGCTTTATAACTATATGAATAACAAGGGCTGGTTTGAGTTTGTTTATTTAATATTTTTTGGTTAAGTTTAGAGAATGTAATAGCCTGTCTAGAGATCGACCAATAGGTTCCCTATTGTCCATAAACATTGTTATGTTATATGGTTAGGATAGGGTTGCTCAGACTTTACATATTTATGATGCTGTTGTTCAGGCTGTAACAATTAATATTGTTAACTGTAGTCAACCTCGAGTATTGTTTAGTTGCTAAAGAACATCAAATCTCAACAAATGTACGTTCGAACTAACCCAGACGCTTTCTGGTATTTCGTTAATAGTGTACGAACGATGCCGATTGTTTGTTCAAACCTGATACTGGGTGTAGCTTGATAACAGTGCTTGTCTTCAAGCGAAACCTGCTCACTATGACAACTGTGATTAGCTTCTGTCTCACAGAAAAGTGAAAATGTGTTCTACATCGCAACCAACTGTAGCTAGTTCGAGATTGTGTAAAGATTAACGTTTGATGATGATTTTGAGGATATAACTGGATTAACAGGTGTCACCTGGTTCAAAATGTACAGTTTTAGAACATATAAACTTACTGATTAAATGTTTATAACTAACAAGCGCTGATTACTTCGGATTTGTTGAGATTAATACGTCACTGTGATTCGTTCATCTTTGTGTGTAGATTGATATGCCTTGATTAATTCGAGGTGTGCAGGTTAACACGTGCTGCGAGACTTTAAGTAGATTACGATATGCAGATTAGTTGAAATTTTTGTTGTTGCGAAAAGTGCGTGAAGTATATGCACAGAGCTGTGAAGCAATATATCACGCAAGTCACTAATGCCCAACTCATTAACTCAGATTACAATTCTTTCTCTAGATTTGTACCTTTCCATTTAATATTTTGTATTTAATTTTCTTATTAAAAATAACTGATATTCTGTAATTCATTATATGGAAGCTCCAAGTGTTTTAAGCTGCAGATCGGGAAGTCGAAGGTTCGAGCCAAGATAAGCCTTCGCTTACGCTTCCCACTTTTAGCTGTGGGGGCATTATAATCCTGGCAATCATTGTTTTTAATTCGGTTAGCTTTGGGGGCAATGGGTTTTGCTGACTGTTTTCCTCACTTTAGTCAGCAGTTTTTAGTTTAGGAAAGGCTGTGTCAGAACCATGAGGTTTTTCACCTTGTCGTTTAGCCCATTCATCATATTAATTGTAAAATGTGTACCCTATTCCCCCCAAAAGTAATTTTATCACACCAAACTATAGGTAACAAGTAATAAACATTCAACAATGTGTATTACAGATTTGGTTTATAATTTTCTAACGTGTATTTCTTTTGCTATATTTATATATGCCACATACAGTATCCTTACATAAAATCTTTACTCACGTCTTTTACGATAACGAATTAAGCTGTTTCGGTTCGAAATAAAACATTGTAGTCTAAAATGTTAGATCTAGTTCCAGTAATAAAGTTTGTTTCTGTGTATGTTCTGTTTTGGTTTCGGTTTCTCAGCACCAAACTCCCTTGACGATATCGAACATTAGACTGGTACTTGTGGGATTTTACTGGTTGTTTAAGTACCTGATGAAGGGTTTGATTATGTTTCTCTGTTTTCTGTAATGGTGGTAAGGAACTTACGTTATTATGTTGATATATTGGGTTGAGGAATAATTCGTGAGCGTTTTTTTCAAGTTAAACAAATATATTCATAAATGAAACGCTTTCGCAAAATATTTCATGTCATTTGGTAGATAATTTTTTGCTCTAATAGATGGTGTGTCATATGTCTTTAATTTTTGCTTTCATTTTCAGCTCATTAAATGGAATGTCAAGTGGACAAAATCGAGCACTTTCGACACCATCTGCTTTTCGCATTTAATTTCTTGCAATTTCGTTTACAACAATGCATACTATATACCTAGGTATTACATGAAATAAAGTATCATAATAAATGTTTTGGGTGTAATGTGTTCATGCATTGAAGTAATGTATAGTCTTGCATGTAATGCTTGAATGAAATTATTTAAAAGCGCTCACGAATTATTCCTCAACCTAATATTTAATTGTTTCTGCCCTATATTCGGTTTATATCCACCTTATATTTGGTGATAGAGATTCACCTAGAGGAACAACAATCTTTTTCAAATGTTACTCCGTTTTATGTGTGTGTGTTATTAAAAAAACTTACGTGTCAACAAAACTAATATTACTTATTAACAATATTTGTTTTAATTATTAAAAGACGATTACCTCCAAATTATTTAATACCAAGGAGCTTTTCAACTTTATTATTTTACCCTAATACATATAAAAAATCTGCCAGTTCTAATGGTGCAAAAACCACTAGAAATTATGAACAGCTATACCTTTGTTTTTATGGACCTTCTAGAAAGAAAAAAAGAGAGAGAAAAGCTAGTTCCATTCAGACCAGATGTTATCGCTGTTTTCTGTTTTTTTGTTTTGTTTCTTGAAAGTTGATATAAGTAACTGCATGAGCTAGACACAGGTCACTCTGTGTTTAAGCCTTTTGATCTTTAAATTACATATAATTCCTCTAGATTATGATAGACATCTTCGAAAGCACTCTAAGTAATTAGTGAGTGAAATGTGACAACTTACAAATGTGCAACTGGTGTTCTGTTTCGAGATCAAAGCCTCTGTAATTATACTACTTAAGGAGAGGAGAACAGGCACCAGGGGTCTCAGCGTGCTTTGAGATCAGTGGTGCTTATGTAGAGTGAAGTAAAGAAGCTTCTCATTAGTCCTGGAAGCAGTCAATCTCAGCACATCTTGTTACCAACAGATTGGTTTTGACGGAATTAGAACGTGAAAACAGCGCGCCGGCTGAAACACGCTATGAAATTTTAATCAGCCGTCCTTACTGGTAAATTTGATCTGTTTCTGGTTTGTTTTGTTCAGTGAAACACGTGATGATGCACGAATACACAAATGAACTTCGTGTTTCAAGTCCTGTTGAAATTGTCTCGTAAATCTATTTCAATATCGATCTTTTTCTCCACAACTGATTTCCAGATATGAATCGTGTTGCAAATATTTAGACTTTGCAAATTATTATTTTGGTGCTCGTGTAAATAGAATTCGTTATCGAATAATAATAATTCCTTAAAGCTGTTTTTTCGCATTGTTTGTTAGTTAGTGTGCATTGTTGTCTAATTCTGCGCTTTGCGATTTTTCATATCATACTGTGACTGGTTACGAACCCAAATTATTTGCATTTTTCGAATCCATATCAGAGCATACGTTAGGAGAGATAAAGAAAAAAATCAAAAAATGATAAACTCATTAGCTTTGAACGTGGTTAAACATTTTATTTAAGCTCTTGTCACATTGCCCTCGCTAGTACAACGATATGTCCGCGGATTTACAACGCTAAAATCAAGAGTTTGATTCCCCTCGGTGGGCTTAGCAGATAGCCCGATGTGGCTTTGCTATAAGAAAGCACACACACACACACGCACTCTTGTCGCATTACTACGTCACTTGCACGAGTGATTTAGCAGTGTCATTTAACAAGAGAAAAATTAAATAAATAAAACTGTTACCTGCAAAACACAGTTAATGTCATGTGCAGTTACAAGTATAGCTCTCTTCATATGGAAAATAGTAAACTAAATCTCAGTAGATACAGAAGTTTTACTAACGGCATGTTACAAAGTTTGACAATCTTGATAATAAAATTTAATTAGAAACAGATGTGTAACATTAAGAGCTTTAAATGACTTAGTGTAAGCAAATATAGTTTCCTACCACCATTTGAAGTAATTCCAGAAATTAAAATATGATAATTTTGATTTATTTTGTATTTTTATGGTGGTTGCGAAGATGATCAAACTGGCCGAATTCACATAAAATTACGGTAATGAACATAGAAGATAAATTAAGATTTATCGGGAAAACAAGGTTGGAAATTACTTCAGAGATTTTAGAAATTACACAAAAGAAAGTTGTTAACTTTTAGATTGAGAATTTTGTTTTTAATCTTACCTTGAAAATCGCTTTAGATTCGGAGCAGTGACCATTTTGACTCCATATATTAAAATATTAATGTTTAGTAAAAATATTTTTAGAATTTCTGATTTTCTTTATGAACAAAAGATGTTTAATGTTTACTGAAAGTTTGCCAAATATCGTGAATATATAAAACTCATATCGTATCAGGCGGTGTATCGATATAATCGTATCACGGCTTCACATTATGATGTTCGTAAAGGTCGCTGGTTCGCCATACCCCCAATAAAAAAAAAAAAAAAAAATTACCGAAGAACTCTCAGAAAATGGTTAATTTACAGATGTGTCTGCGTAGACAAACTGATTCACTTGCGTATGTGTACCCCCCCTCCACAATAGCACAGTGGTATGTCTTTGGACTTACAACACTACCTGCGTTAGGCAGACAACAGAAATGCCGTTGTGTAGCTTCATGCTTAACTCAAACAAACATATATGTGTCGTGTCTGTGTGGACAAACTGTTTAGTTTACAGATATGTCATGTCTGTTTAGACTAATTGGTTTAGTTACAGATGTGTCATGGTTGTGTAGACGTACTGGTTAATTTACAAATATGTCATGTTTGTGTAGACGTACTGGTTAATTTACAGATGTATCGTGCCTGTGTAGACAGACTTGTTAATTTACAGTTGGGTTGTGTCTGTTTAGACGAAATGGTTCATTTACAAATATTTCGTTCCTGTGTAGACGAACTACTTAACTTACAGATGTTTCTTATCTGTGTAGACAAACTCGTTAATTGACAAATGTGTCGTGTCTGTAACAAAGTGGTAAACTATATAATATATAGTTTCTGAGAAAGAAACGCTGTTTTTGTTTCCATCAAATCACTAAGGGAACACTCGTGTTATAAAATTAAAGCTTACCACACAAAGAGGTGGTTGACGAGAGAAAAAATACGCAATATTACAGCTGTGAATCGAACGAGTTCTTGCAGTAGACTGTTAAAAAAAGTGAAAACAGGAAATCATTTTGGTATAGATTTTGTTGTTGTTGGGCGCGGTCTGTGCGTTGTCCAAAATGAGGCCATCACTAAACCATCATGGATCTCAAATTATACTTCAGAAATGGAACACGTGTTCAAGAAGTTTCAATAGAACTTTTGTTGTCTAGCATCTGCCTGCTACATGCTGTAAAGCTAAGACTAAGATAAAACAATGGAACACAGCTTATGATGTGATGTATTTTGTATAAAAATACTAGCCTTTTTTATATTCTAAACCTAGATCTTACATTTCCTTTGAAACATACTGTGACGAAGAAGTCAGAATATTACGTTATTGCAAATAGAAACGCATAATGCCGACTAGAATCCACCTAGCGGTGACATTTTAAAGTGGCATGTATTATGTAATTTATTCTGTCGTCCAATATAAGTGATGGCGCCACGTCACGTATTCAGTCTATTCTAATATCCAAAATGCATTGTCATTAACCTTTCCCCGACAGGCCACATAATTGGAACTACTTGGCTGCTAGAACCCTTGGAGAATAAGTGAAAGGTCATATATGTAATGAAAACGTTATAAGCTTTTGATGCAAACGTAAAGGGCAATAAAAGCACCTAGAAATAGCGTCCCTCGTGAAATGTTTTGTTGCATGTGTTGGAAATTTAATTTGCATATTGCGTCAAAAAATCCATTAGTTCTGTCATTGAATTTTAAAACTTTGAGTCTTTTTAGAGCAGACTGCATCGATCGAGTTATAATACAGAGTCGATAAAAATCGTGTACTGGTCTCAAGGAACGATTGCTGATGTTACAATATAAAATTAAAACACGAATAACACTAAAACACAAGAAGAATTCTTAGGAAGGTTTCCTTAGCATAACAGATGTTAACGATGTCTCCATGTGAGTCAGCATTAGATATATGGACTTAAAACAGCAAAAATCCGAGGTCCGATTCTCCGCTTTGTTTGTGTTGAATTTTGCACAAAGCTATACGAAGGCTATCTGCGCTAGCTGTCCCTAATTTAGCAATGCAAGACAAGAGGGAAGGCAATTAGTCATCACCACCCACCACTAACTCTTGTGCTACTCTTTTACCAACGAACAGTGGGATTGACTGTACATTATAACGCTCTCAGGGCTGAAAAGGGAAGCATATTTGGTGTGACGGGGATTCGAGCCCGCGGCTCCTTTGTTTGCGAATCGAGCGATTTAATCACTTGGTCAAGTCGGGTCTTCTCCGCAATGGTCACAGCAGATAGCCCAGTGTGGGTTAGGCTTTTGCGGCAAAACGAAAACCCTTAAAAGGTGCATTTTACGTAACTTAACTAGCATTTAACCACTTCCGCTTACTTAATATTTTAACTCGTGAATTTCGTAAAATAATTAGTAGACGCCACCTACAGTAATCACAAGTGTCTTAACAAAAACTTCAAATTTAAAATGGATATTTGAAATTCACGTAGTTACGTAATGGCATATTGTGGAGATATATTAAGGCAATAAAAATAAAATGATAGAATTGAAATCATGCAGTTTAGTGTATTTGTGTATGTTAAAATATGAGAATGTGTGTTAATCCAAAACAAATATTCCAAATCCGCGAAGCCTATTTAAAAAAGGCCCTTACACTATTGAGTGGAATGAAAGAATTCTTTGTGTGCTGGTTCAAAAAAAAAAAAAGCGCTTAGACTATATAGTACACAAATCAATAAAGCGAAGACCACTCCTTCTTCGGGCTTTCAGAGAAGGATGTCGTAGGAAAATAATTAGAGGACTAATTTGGCTCGAGCATACTGTGTGATGATCTCAAGAACAGTCAAGATCACCTTTTTGTTTTTGTTTCGGTGCTTCATTTGATTTGATGCACTCTGTAATCATCTGCTGCGTTCTGTGGTGACCTGACAGTCAGTCTAATGATGGTTTAGTCACAGTACTGTTAGCTGGATTATATTACTTTTACAAAGAACTGTGCGTTGTTTCATTAGTATTGTATGAATTTTTTATGCGTTGTTTCATTGATATTGTATGAAATTTTATGCGTTGTTTTACTAGCGTTGTGAATATTTTTTGCATTTTTATTAGAATTGTATTTATTTTTATTCATTGTTACATTAGCTTTATTTTTAGCGTTTCTTTATTACAATTATATGTATTTGTTGCGTTTTTATTACTTGTTTATGCATTTTTGGGGTTGTTTTAGCTTTAATATATGTAGTTATTTGTGGGGTGGCTGTTTTCTTAGTGTTGTATTTATGTTATATGTGTGGTTTTATTAAAAATATATGTATTTTTAGCGTTTCTTTATTACTGTTGTATGTGTTTTTTATCCCAGGGCTTACCTGGGATTAAGTACATTGCAGGTTTAAAGCTAGCGTCCAATAATCTAGAATAACATACATTTACTAACACGCTGCTAGAATTACATCTTCATCAGAGTTTTTCTCAGAAATTTAAATCCTCAAACAGCACCGGGGAAAATATGTGTAAAGCCAGAGTCGAAATGAAACAATAATATAAAGATTTTAATTTCGCTAGATATTTCATTGTCTGATGCATTACAAATATGGAACATACTGACATAAAGCATTTGTTTGACCTCAGTTTACAGGCAGGTTTTTATACCGGGTTCCAGCATGTTTTGTTTTTTTTCCATTTTTACCACTAGAAACAAACTATTACACCACTGTCTAAAACAAAACTTTTGTTTAACTGTTAAAAGAAGTCGGCCTTATCGACTGATAATCGAGGCTCCACCAATTACAATAAAGACTTTTTTTAACTGTGGTCAGAATCGGCTTCTCCAAGGACCAATCGAGACAGCATCAAGTACATGTCTTTAACTGTGATCGACTTAGGGTTTATCGTAGACTAACTGAGACAATATCAAGTACATGTGTCTTTAATGTGATCGACATAGGGTTTATCATAGACCAACCGAAACAGCATAACAGTTTTTAACAATGTCTCCATTGTGTACTGGTCTCAAAGAACGAATACGCTACGATCACTGATGTTACAATATGAAATTAAAACATGGATAATACAGAAACCGTATTACTCATGTAGTCTACTGAGGAATGGATGTTAGATGATAAAATAACATATCAGAATAAGTCACGGATAAACCACAACTTCATGATAATACCTTTTCATGTTAATTCTTTGTACGTAAAATATATAGTTTTATTTACCAAATATTTTAATCACCTCACTTAGGGAGACTGAAAGATAGATGTCTCTTCTGAAGAAGATGTTGATGTAGTCTGCTGACATCAACACTGTTGTATATGTTTTATAGAAGATAATGGAGTAGTCTACTGACGTCAGTACCGTTCTGTGTTTCTATATAAATGATGTTGGAGTAGTCTACTGACATCAACACTGTTATATGTTTTATAGAAGATAATGGAGTAGTCTACTGACGTCAGTACCGTTCTGTGTTTCTATATAAATGATGTTGGTGTAGTCTGACATCAACACTGTTGTATGTTTTTATAGAGATAATGGAGTAGTCTACTGACGTCAGTACCGTTCTGTGTTTCTATATAAATGATGTTGGTGTAGTCTGCTGACATCAACACTGTTATATGTTTTATAGAAGATAATGGGTAGTCTACTGACGTCAGTACCGTTCTGTGTTTCTATATAAATGATGTTGGTGTAGTCTGCTGACATCAACACTGTTATATGTTTTATAGAAGATAATGGAGTATCTACTGACGTCAGTACCGTTCTGTGTTTCTATATAAATGATGTTGGTGTAGTCTGCTGACATCAACACTGTTATATGTTTTTATAGAAGATAATGGAGTAGTCTACTGACGTCAGTACCGTTCTGTGTTTCTATATAAATGATGTTGGAGTAGTCTACTGACATCAGTACTGTTCTTTGTCACTTAAAGGAAGTTTAGTGGACTGTAGGCATAAGAAATATTCTTCGTTTCCATATTCTATATTCTCGTCACCTTTGATCCGACTTTTTTGTAGTTCAGGGCTTTTACTTTTTCTTTCTTACCAAGGCGGGCATTGGCTGTTAACCTGCAGGCTTTATGTCCTTTTTGCTTCTGTTATCTCTTATAATGATAAATACTTATCCAGAAAGGTTCGAACATTGACAGCTTTATCTTGGTGTGGAGTATACTTAGGATTGAACATGATCAGTATGTTCTTGTTGTTTTTCCTACATCCAAGAAATACAGAGTTCACTTGTAATAGAGTAAAGAACATCCGCCGGTAACATCCTGACCAGTTTCAGATGCTTATTTGCAAGAAACTACTTTATCTGAGGTATTTTAATCACAGCTGAAAATGCCTGCAAGTCGTCAAATAACATTCAATAGAGATACACCAGCACGTCAGTTTGCTTTGTACAAAATTACCAATAGCTCTGAGAAAAGTTAGTAATGAGTAAAAACACTTTTCTAAAAAAACCCAACAAACTTTAGTCTTAAGAGGCCGATTAACAGAACAATGGTACAGACATCATATGAAGACTTAAAAACTACAAAATTTGGAATGTACTTTCTTACCATTATATGTATAGAGATAAATTAGGTTGTACCCTAATATCTGCATTATGTTGGCCCTGCTCATTAGACAACACTAAGGCTGCTTAACTCTTTCTGTATTTCAAGTCGACAAAGCATGTAAGTGGTAAGCCGTGCAAACAAGATATCGTGGAGGAAATTACGATTGGTTGCTAGTAATACTGGCTCGATAGTTCCTGAAAATTTCTCTTTGCTTTTAGGGTTAGTGTCTTTACGTGTGGAAAGTTTCAGAAAGTTCTATCACTTTCTAACGGGATTATTCTAGGATAATCCAACATCAGTTTCTGTCAATAGAGGATTTATTGAATAACCCAACATTGGTTTCTGTCAGTAGAAGACTCTTGAATACTCCAACACCGGTTTCTGTTAATAGGAGAATCTTGAATACTCCAGCACGGGTTGCTGCCAATAGGAGACTCTAGAATAATCCAACACCAATTTCTGTCAATAGGAGACTTGAATAATCCAACACCAGTTTCTGTCAATAGGAGACTTGAATAATCCAACACCAGTTTCTGTCAATAGGAGACTCTTGTATAATCCAACACCAGTTTCTGTCAAAAGAAGACTTATTAAGTAATCTAACACTGAGTCCTGTCAATGGAGGACTTGTTAAGTTAACCAACACCGTCTTCTGTCAATAGAAGACTCTTGAATAATCCAAAACTGGTTACTGTCAATAGAAGACTCTTGAATATCCCAACACCAGTTTCTGCTACTAGATGATTCTCTACTTAAATACAGTGAAACCCCTCTAATCAGGCCTGTTTGTCTCAGTCCCGAAGGTGGCTGCTTTAGAGGGGTTCCACTGTACACCGAAGAATAAACAAACCACAAGTTGATGATGATACCATTTTAAATCATTCTTTTCCACCTAGAATATATACCTATAATAACCTAATATTTTAATAGGAAACTTATAGATAGATGTCTCCTGCAAAGGATGTTGGCGTAGTCTACAGACATTAAAACTGTTCTGTTTTTATATAAGGAATCTTGTTTATTTATGTTAAGGGAATAGAATTAAAATAAGGATTCCGGATTGGTTATATTGGGGAAGAGGTGGGATAGGTTGTGCATTTTGTACTTGTTTACAACCAATTGTTTTGTAGAAAAGACCTAAGAGGACGTGCGATAAAGTTAAAAAAAAAGTAAAAAAGTTGCAGTGGCTCAGTTGTTATTTCCAAATCATAATATGAATAGGTTTTAGGAAACTCAGACTAAAATACCTACCATGTTGAATGAAAAGGGAAAGTGGTAAGTCTCTGTAAAGCCTATGACATTCAAAATCAGTATTCGACACCCGTGATGGGTACATCGTGTAGCTTTGGGATCAATAATAAACAAATGCAGTTTATTTTGCTACTTTTATAACCCTCCCAACAATCGAACACCGTGAGTTATCACACATATCATATGCGTATAGGAATATATATGTAAACACGTGTATGTTTAAACGTGTAATCTCAAACCAGAACAACTGCGTGCGTGCGTTCTTGTACGGAGATTATGCAGCAAAGTTTCACACTGTCACGCAAATATCAGATTATACGAGCGCAATAAGAGTTTTAGAATATTTATCGGTGGTTGGTAGTTCGGTCGAAAATATGCATTTTATTATAGAGCTGGGATTTTTGTTGTTTATTTAGTGCTAAGGAAATTATTAATGAGTTTATAATATATCGACATATTTGTTTGTAACTATATATGTACACTATATATAGTGGATCTAAATAGACCTACATATAATATGCATTTCTTTGGAAGTATGGCTAGAATATATTTCGAAATGCGTCTGAATTTATGCATATCTGAAGACAACATCTACTGCATTACGACTTGTATGTAACAGAAGTTATAAAAACTTTTATTTACCAGATAAACTTAAATTAAAATGACAGCTAAATATTGTATTTTAATCATTTCTACAAGGGATACTTACGACATAATTACAGTAGTCGTAATTATTTAAATAAATAATTTCCTCGAGAGTAGCCAAAGAACGCCTGGGAGGGTCATCTGTTTTAAACACACCACAATACGGTAGTGTGTTGCCTGTCAGTCAGTCAACATGAAAATGATTTCATGTGCTGTCGTGACGTCATTAAAATGTGCGTATTTCATGAATCAGAAGAAGAATTATGCGTTTTGTTGGCCACAGTGCAGCATGGCATATAAACTTCAAAAGGAAGAATTTAAAATATTTGTCACTCTTATTTTTTGTTTTATTTACTCTTGAAACAGAACACTTACAAGGGAACCTGTACAAGTACCTCAAGTAATAATAAAATAAATATACATATATTGACGCCTATCAGTGGTTTACTACACTAAAGATTGAATTAGATACCCTTGATGAGTAGCGCAGGAGTACCCCATTGTTTAGTTTCGCGCTTAACAACAACCAATCCGAACCTGCAAACCTCGACAGTATTTATTATGAGTTGCCAAGAAGAGTATGTAATAATCTAATTTAAGAAAAATATACAGGTTAGAAGAGCACAGTAGTAATAGAATAACATTTATGTATATGATCTGCTCATTCTCTGAGGGTTTGATATTTAACCCTTTCACTCTCGACGCCACCTTTCCTTATCTACTCTGCATTATTCTCTGTGTGAGAAGCCTCTGCGTAAATCAGATACGCGAAGAACAGAATCTGAAGCTAGTTAGAGAAGTGGATTAGCCTAACTTGTTTGTCTTATTTTTAAGAATCTAAAACAGTGAACGTAACGCTGAACCAATGCATTCGTTACTAGACAATTGCAGTATTGATTTACCTATTTCGCGCTCGTTTTATAAATCAAATGGAAAAATAAAAAACCAGTAATTGGAACAATCTGTCAGAAAACTTGAAATTAAAGAACGTTACTTCAACACATTCATATGTTTTTTTACGGTACACGTTGTGTAATCTTTCTCTTCCATTTTTCTTCGTGATGTAAAAAGGTGGTACAAAATAACCTGTCTGTTCCACTTACCTTATTTATCGTTGTAACTTGAGATGTTTGAATATATTATTACTTCATTTCCACATCATACACTTGAAACATTCAACTCCTTTGAAAGTCGCGTGAAGATTCTTGTCCACAGTAGCAACTGAACTGTCCATCTGATAGTTGTGGTTTAAAGGCCAAAAGCTGGCAAAGCAGTGGGAACCATTCCTTTTATGATTTTTTTCTTTTACGAATTCCAAATAAAAAGTGTATCAAAGTAGGTCTAACTCTTTTCTGTCCTACAAGCCACTGCCCGAGAATCCTTTCGCGTACTACCAAAATTCGTCAGTTTAGGCTAGACGATGTGACACATTTCTACATATAACAGAACTATAAATGAACTTTCGCAAGTTGCTTAAGAACATTGAACATTGGAAACCACGAGGCTTAGCCTTTCTAATTTTCATAAAGCTGTTGATATACATCTGATCGGCCCGGCATGGCAAAGTGTGTTAAGGCGTTCGATTCGTAATCCGAGGGTCGCGGGTTAGAATCACGGTCGCACCAAACATGCTCGCCCTTTCAGCCGTGGGGGGCGTTATAATGAGACGGTCAATCTCACTATTTGTTGGTAAAAGAGTAGCCCAAGAGTTGGCGGTGGGTGGTGATGACTAGCTACCTTCCCTCTAGTCTTACGCTGCTAAATTATGGACGGCTAGCGCAGAGAGCCATCGTGTAGCTTTGCGCAAAATTTAAAACAAAACAAATACATCTGATACCTTGATTTGTCCTTTCGTACGAGTGTACATTTTTATATAATTGTCGGTATGACTATTAAAATACATCGGACAGTGCAGTTGATCTACATTAGATGGCATGCTTTAAATTCCAATCTAATAAGGAGTGTTCTGCAGTGACTGTTAGTTGGTTGTTAGCTTTTATTATCGATACCATATATATATAATTATTAGCATTGCACAATGGCAACATGGTTCTTAACTGTCTTTTCTTATATTAGACTGAATGTAATTTTGTCTGTAGAAAGCGTGACTGTTTGTGGATTGGAAGGACCATCTTATGTCTCCGAACGCGCTCCGCACTTTCAGTTGTGTAGCGTTGCAGTTGCGACAGTCAATTCTGCTTTTGATTATTAAGAATAATCTTGTTATATTAAGCATTATCCACCGGTGTGTTGTTGTTGTAATATTTCATTCTTCCTGTTTTGTTATTCTTATCTATCTACCCTTTATTCCGTCAGGCTTACGGGATATATTTTTGTTATTTTTTGACTATGTTTTTAAACCAGTCTGTTATCGTATTTGAAAAAAAACAAGCCTTTAAAAATTCGCGTTTCTTTCTGATCGGTAAAGAAGAATATGTTTTTTATACGTTTTATGTCGGTTCTGTCACATAGAGAAAAGAAGAGAGAAATAAAGCTTATAAGAAGAATTTTATTGATGTATGTGTAGCGGGTATCGACAGCTTCTCCATGAGGAGTCAATCTCTCCAGTAGATAAGGACATTTGCACTCCTTGTGCTGATTCCTAGTTAAGCTGTATTCTGATAAAGAAAAGTGTCTAGGATTTAAAGTTCAACTCGCGACAAAAATTTCTCTTTCAGTCACCGATATTTCTAGCTTCGTGCAGTGAGACTGGTTATCTTACTAAAGCAGTCGAGTCGAAATTTTCACACCGCTCCAATCCATGCTATATTTTCAGGATTCCTGATTTATTGTACTTCCGAAGTGACTAGCGACTTGTCGTCATCGGGTATTATTTAGGAGCTTTGAAAGCATATAAATATATATTTCGCTCCACTACCACCCACTATCAGCACAATCATTTCATTCATGGTTAGTGGCATGGAAGTGTAGTTGAGTTTTATTTCTACTTTCCATTTTACACAGGCATTTATGCTTTTTTTTTTTTGCCTCCATTTCGTCATACAGAAAGTCAACTTTGGTCGTCCGTTATCTTAGCAACGTTTACTTGAAGGCAGTTTCATAACGTTTCGTGTTCTGTCTTAAATATAAAGAACATTTCTTTCATAAAGTCATGAAAAGCACGCCTTGTGTGGTAAAAATGGATCTCAAAATACCCATTTTCAGTGCAACCGTTATTTCACTTGATGCGTTACAGTTTAAACCAGTTTAAAGAATACATATATAGGGTAAGGATTCGTTATTTATAGCGTGCGAAAGGTTTTCCGTTGGAATTCTTTGTTCATTTAAAATAATAACTTTTAGTTTCACAACAGAAGCATTTCTTCACCTTGTTACGATGTGAAGGAGTTTTCAAGATGGTGAAGCATTATTATAATTTATTTACTCATCACTACACATTAATATTAGGCCTATTTTATTATTTGACACTGCATTCTATATCTAGCTCCTTGAGGATTTTCTAGAATTAAAATAATATATAATAACATTATTCCAACCAAACAATCCTCCAATCATTTCCAGCGACTCATTTAGCTTAATACAAACTTCACCAGATTTCCCAAAACACAATTAGCAGAGAAATAGTCGCAATACTATTTATATAAACCATTTGCCAGTTGTTAGGTGTGTGAATGTCATTTTTAAGTTGACAAAGTATGATTACATTTAATTTACTTTTTATTAGACCTCAGCATTGGGCCTATTTTACTTTTGAACATTGTATTATATATCTAGTATTCGCATCACGAATTACTTCTTTATATCTCGGAAATCGAAAAATAGTAGTGGATATTGTTTATAGTTGGTAACAATAAGTAGCGAATGTTGTTTATTGTTGGTAAAAATAGATAGCGAATATGTTTATTATTGATGAAAATGAATACCAAATATAATTTATTGTTGTTAACAATAGGTTAGCGAATGTTTGTTGCTGATGAAACAGATTTACCGTTATACGTTTATTTTAATACCTTTATGTGTTTCAATTTGATGCATGTGATGTATATTGCGCAAGTTCCGCCTGTTCTCTAAATTTGTAGAAGGTTCCAGAAAATAAGAATCAACTCTTTGTTTTATGAAAGCGCTAGCGTGTTCGAACATTGTTGAACGTTTTAGAAATTCTCCTTAAACTATACAAACCAACGGACCAAGAGACAAATATTATCAGTCAGTTACAGTCAGTGTTCTCTAGGCCTCGGAAGCTGTAATTATGATTAGCATATATTAATAGGAAACTACAGAATTGGACTAGGAATACTTATTACAAACCTTTCAACTTCAGTGGATTAACTTTTGGACGTTAGTATTTCTTCGCGGACATTTAATATTTTCATCGGTAAAAAGTCAACGGTGTGAGGCCAACCAAGCTAGCTAGCTTAAGGAAGATGTAACAATATCAACTCAGAATGAATTTGTTCGTCCATAAAATATTCAGTTCTAGACCGGATATAAGACTCAGTAATACCCATAAGTTTGCAGAACTGTTGTATATAAATCATTACTTGTAATATCCATTATTATAAATTGTACTGTTGTTTCTGTATTAAAATATATTTGTGTTAAGAAACAAAATTGTATATGTCAATTTTGTTTGCAGTTATCATAAACTGGATACATATCGAAATTCGGATAACTACTAAATTGAAATTAAAATTTTCAACTATTTCAAATCATAGTACGAAATAAATCATAATACATAACATAATAAATTGGGATCTCGTCCGAAATAAATCATAATATGTAACATTAGTAATAATAGGTATCGATTGCTCTTTATTATTGTAATAATCGGTAGCGAAGGTTGTTTATTATTGGTGACAATAAATAACGATTTTTGTTTATTATCGTAACAGTATGGAGCGAATGTTGTTTATTATTGGTAAAAATATACAGTGAATGTTGTTTACGATTGGTGAAAATAAATACCAAATGTTGTTTGTTGTTATTAACAATAGTTAGCGAATGTTGTTTATTATTTATGATAATAAATAACGAATGTTGTCTTTTTGTTCACCTTTCTTACTAGATATCAAATTATTTTATGACAAAATATATTGTTTAATGTAAAATTGCTCGATGAGGGACTGGAAGCTACCAATAAACAACTTTTATGGTTTGATCCATAACTCACATTATATGAGCCATAACAGTTGATTTGGGACGTGAGTTGAACGTAGCTTGTTAGTTTGTTTTTGGACGGACTTGGAAGAAAGACATTGAATATTGTAGTTATTTTCAAATTTTGAATATAAAATATCAGATTACTTACACGTAAAATATGTCCGTAAATCACACAAACGTCTTTTGTTTTGATCTGAGTATAATATTTGTATTATAATGTTGCGTATTATAATTTATTTGGGTCGAATCTCCAATATGTTATGTTAAATATGTTAAACTATTTCAAATAACCAAAATTTTAAACTTAGAAGTTAATTAACTGTAAATGTGTATCAGATTTATGGTATTTGCCAACAAGATTGATACACACAAGTATATGTTAACATACAAACGCAAAACAGTGCCATTTATAATAATGGTTATTACTAATAGTAATCAATTATGATTTATATACAAGAGTTTTACAAACTTATAAGCAATACTGATTCTTATATCCAATATAGAACTGACTATTTAATCGACGATCCAAATCCACGACGAGCAAATTAGTTCTGAGTTGATATTGTTATACCTCGATTAAGCTAGCTAGCTGTCGTTTCTGATTGGTGTCTCACCGCTTACAAGTTTACTTCTTACCGATGAAGATATTTAATGTCCTCGTAGAAATAATAACGTCCGAAGTAGTTCACTGAAGTTAAACGGTTTGTAATGCTCGAAATATATAAACGTTCCTGGTCCAATTCTGTAGTTTTCCAATTAATAGGCGTCAATCACAATTATAGCTTCCTTGGCCTATAGCACCAACTGTAGCTGACCAATAATAATAATCTATTCGTATCTTGGCGCGTCGGTTTTTATGCATCAATCATGTGAGATTCTAGAATATTCACCACAGTTCGCTTGCAACAAAACTTTCAAGAACTTTCTACAAATTTCGAGAACAAGCGGAACTTGCGCTATACATAGTCAACAATATACGCCACATGCAAAATGAAAAACTATATACAAACAAGCATAGGCATTAAAATAAATGCACAACGGTAAATCCGTTACAATAAGTACAATGTATTTTAATTCTCTGAATTTTAATAACTCGCTTTCTTTTTCCGCTATAAATTCGAAATTTATATCAGTTCTTAAAGCCTGGTGTGCAAAGTTTACTTCCATTTCTAATTAGCTTGTGTTCAAGAGTTGTATATTTTATGATTTTTTTTAATATACTCTTAATTTATTTATTAATAGTTTTGTTACACAGTAATCCGTTTCCATTCTCAGTTTGAACATAACTATCTTAATTTTGGGGTTTTTGTATATATTTCGTTTATATGAGATGACTTTAAGAATATTGATTACTGAGTCACAAACATTTCTATTCAAGAAATTGTCTCAGGGTTTAGTAAAAATGTCTTTGGATTAACCAAACTGTTCTAAAAGTAGATTCAAAATCGAAACAGTTACACGCATTGACTAACACTGAAAATTAATGTGGGTGTATGTCTTTTGGTGTTTGGAATTATCCTAACTAGTTTCAGAAACATAAAAAGTCAATTTGACATTACGTTACTTTCTGCGACAATAATGCTTTGATCTCCTAAATGACTTCCAGATGTATCTGTTTTTTATGAAAGAGTGGTAAATAGATGTGCGTAATGCTACTCAAAATTAGTTTGTGTGGTAATTGAAAAAGGAAAAAATCCAGATGTTCCTATAGTCTGAATGAGTCCATGCTTTTATCTAAATGGAGACATTCTGAAAAAGGAGATTTGTCGTATGAAGGGCTGGTATTACATGCAAAGATATTGAATTTCTAAAGAAAAAAGAAAGAAACGATACAGATTTTTAGGATACTTGCAACTCCTTTAGAACTGTCCTTCTCAATAAAACCTATTATGTAGTGTCATATATCTTAATACTACAGCTAAGGGTGGTGATCCCCTGGATATTATTGTTGGTAACCAAAGAAAAAAATTTATGTTGAGCAGCTTTCTATCTGTTATTGTTCTTATTTTACAAGTACTAATAACCAGAAACCTTCCTCAAATAAATGTTCTAATAACCCGAAACCTTCATCAAATACAAATACTAATAAACCGAGATACATTCGTAAAATGCAAGTACTAATAACTCGAGACCTTCGTAAAATACAA
This sequence comes from Tachypleus tridentatus, assembly GCF_004210375.1. NCBI lineage: Eukaryota > Metazoa > Arthropoda > Merostomata > Xiphosura > Limulidae > Tachypleus > Tachypleus tridentatus. The sequence goes on from NW_027467879.1 coordinate 49,247, forward strand.
GTACTAATAACTCGAAACTTTTGTCAAATACAAGTACTAATAGCTCGAGGCCTTAGTCAAATACAAATACTAATAAACAGAGATACTTTCGTAAAATACAAGCACTACTTACTCGAAACCTTCGTCAAATACAAGTAAACTAAGAAACCGAGATACCTTTGTAAAATACAAGTACTAATAACCCGTAAAATGCTATTTGAGATCATCTTCATAACCAACAAAATGCCTTCCTATTTATTAGGTCAATCTAAATACTTTGAAATATATATAACAGGAACTTCATTATGCTAAGAGTATGACAGCCCAAGGTGTGTTTTTTTTCTTTTTATGAACAAAAAATTATACGGAGCTGATTATCGTAATGTTTTGAAGGACGTGTTTTAATGACCTCAATCATTTACACCTATTCCATAATCAGTCACTTTGGATTACGAAAAAGCTCGTGAATTCAGTGGCTTTATATTTCTAGATATTAGTAACCATCATTAGCCCTAGAAGTATAGTAATCATTATCAACCCTAGAAGTGGCAATCATTATTAATCCGAGAAGTATAATAACAATTACAACCCTATTCATCACCACCCACTGCAAACTCTTGGGCTACTCTTTTACTAACGAATAGTAGGATTGACCGTCACGTTATAACGCTTCCACGGCTGAAAGAACGAGTGTGTATGATGAGACGAGGATTCGAACTCACGGCCCTCTGATTACGAGTCGAGCGCTCTAACCACCTGACCATGCCGGGGCACTTTTAAGAAAAACTCCCAGTTCACTGTTCTACACGCCAATAATAAAGATGTGTCCGGACATTTAAAAAAAAAATGTGTAATTGTGCTTTTAATGAGGACTGAATTTGACGTAAGCGAAACTTATTTAACTAATTTTCCAAAAACATCAATATCTAGCTTTCTAACGCCTAGTATAGTAGTTTAATACACGAACAGAATCAAAGTTTACCGTTGCTAACCTACCTACCCCGTTGTGTGGAAAGTCATTATTTACTCGAAAATTCGTTTTGAGCAGGAACATCGAGAGAACAGCGCGAGTTCATTTAAAATCAATTTGTTCTCGTTCGTTGCCTCTTCAACTGAACACATTGTATAATAAAATAAGGCAGTTAAAGATCTCGAAATCATATGAAAATTCGTAGTGTTGATTTACTTCCGTCACATTTACCCTGTTAACTTTACACAGCTAAGGAAGCTGATTTGTTGTTTGTTTTCGATAACCTAAGGTTTTTCTTATTTATTCTTTGCAAACGTGATTCCTATATTGGTTCGTTACCAAGAAAACAAGACAGTTTTTTTTTTTTTTAAGTTTTGTCCGAATTCCTTCAACAGGAGAGATAATTGCCTCGACAGATCGTACTGACTGTTAGTCATTTTCTAACGACATCGTCTGTTTTGTCACGTTGGTCAAATTATCTGTTTATTATATAAGATCTCTAGAAGAACACATCCGCTCAATTAACATAATTATTTATACGTTGTTTGCGAAAATCATCTGAATCACTAAAACTTTAACGTAACAATTAGAAATGAACGTTTTGTTTGTTACATCGCTGGAGAAAATCGTCCCTCTCGCTAACCGTATCGTTATGTTTTTCTTTAGCAAAAACAGTTTGGTTTCCAAACATACAATAACAAGAAGAAATACACCATTTAATGTTTTGTTTTTAATTTCGCGCAAAGCTACGCGAGAGTTATCTGCGCTAGCCGTCTCTAATTTAACAGTGTAAGACGAGAGAGAAGGCAGCTAGTTATCACCATCCACCGCCAACTCTTGGGCTACTTTTTCACCAAAGTATAGCGGGATTGACCGTATATTATAATGCCCCCACGGCTGAAAGGGCGAGCATGTTTGGTGTGACGGGAATTCGAACCAGTGACCCTCAGATTACGAGTCGAGTGCCTTAACCACCTGGCCATGCCGGTGCAACGATTTCAAATTATCCCCTGTAAATGTTACCCCCCGGTAATCTGAATTCGTTTTCATATTACCGGGGGTAGGACAAATCGATTTCAGGTTACCCCCCTTGATTTTAAACTACCCCTTCCCGATAGACTCGTTTTAACGGTTTACTAAGATGCTAGACGTTTTTATCGCACTCAGTGTGTGTAAATGAAATTAACACATTAATAATAATGTAAAAATTCGAATATTTATCATGTTCTATATCCCACGCTATCAATCACTCATTTTTTATTTCATAGTGCATAAAGAAATATACAAAAATTAATATGTATAAATTACATATATACTGAATGAAGACAGTATGTAGACCTTGTGGTCTGGCGAGGACGAGCCCTTAAAATACCTTTTATCTTATATAAATCATCAATTATAATAAAAGAAGTAGGCCTTTTGCATATTATCATGTATTTAGATACATACTCGACACGCACCTACAAATGTTAAAAGCAATCATTATGTTTGTCATTTTGGCGTTAGAAGAGGGGGTAATTTAAAATCGATTTCATGTTACTCCCCCGGTACTCTGAAAACGATTTCATATTACTGGGAGGTAACTTAAAAACGGGGGTAATTTGAAATCATTACACCGGGCCTACTATTTAATGTCTTCTAAGCTACTTTGCCAGGAAAACATAACTCTTACGGACTATAGAAATTGTTCGATTTTTGTTTATCGCTAAATGTGGCAGTATTTACTTAATTAACAGCGTAATTCCAGATTGCACATTATATTTATTAAAACTATTTGTATGTTTAAAATTAAGTTAGAATGTAACGAGTGAAAATACGAAATGCAATAGCATTTTGCATTCACTAATGTAAGCGACTTGTTTAGATGTAAAATCAGCAGTAACTGTAATAAACATAGCCCCTCCCTACAACGGTAAAATATGGGGTTCGATTCCCCGCGTTAAACACAACGGATAGCCCAGTATGGTTTTGTTCTCAAATAAATAATAAACATAGTCCTGGTTATGTATCAATCTTCACAAGTATTTCGAATCCACCCACAACAGTGCACTATTTGAAGACGTTATAGCATGTTATAACCTTTATTACATTCATTTTATCCTGTATTTTTGATGTTCATGTAATCAATAGAGACACTGCTTTTCTCTCTCGCATTTTGGTAAAATTGAGTTACCTGTGCGCCACCTACCAGCTGTTGTGGTAGACCAAAATAATGCATTTTCACAAAAACGTTGTAAATTGATATTTTGAATAATTGTAAGACTAAACCTTGTTTAAAATGTTTGGTAATTATCCAAATAGAACTGTAAATATTCTAGTAATTTATTATGTTTACTGTTTCACATTTCATGTTTTGTAAAGCTCAGCAGCTGGTTGGGCTCGAGCTGTGATTTTACTGAACATACACTCTGTACTTTGAACTGAGAATGTGTTATAACAATGAAAGTCAATTCCGTTATTCGGTTCAAAGCCTCTGTGACGGACGGTGCTGCCGCCTCTCTTCCTTCTCTCTGATCTATAGGGTCGCATAAGATACATACCGTTTAAGTTGTAAATTCAAAGCCAAACGGTAAAAAATGCACTATAGTTAATATAAATATACCATTAACATGTGCAACGGATAAAGCACACTTAACCTGCGCGATGTTTATATATATATATCTGTTTGTAACTTTACAAGTAACACCATCTTAAACAATACAGGCCTGTGATGGCTTTATTGTTTTGAAATTTTAATATTATACAGTAATTCCTGTACGTTAAATGTGAAAATGTGCGTGATTAAGAAAAATGGCTTGTTAACTGTTTATGTATGTTAGTGGTGTGTTTGTCGTGGGTTCTGGAGCGACCGCATGACTCGTTACTGCTGGGTAGTATTCGACCGCATGACTCGTTACTACTGGGTAGGATTCGACCGCATGACTCGTTACTACTGGGTAATATTTGTTTGTGCATTCACTCTGACATCATATTTTTCTTTTCAATATTTATTCAGAATATTATTTATTATCGGAACAAGAGGTTGTGTAAATGACCCAAACGTGTTCTGTTGTATTTACGATAAATTTGATTTAAATATGATCTGAGTAAGAGTTTTTTTCTTCCAGATTTATGAAAAATCCATACTTAAAAAATATTGGTTTCTTTGTGTGCTTTTTAAACTAGATTTTAGTACAGTGTTGAGAGCGCTTTTGGCAACTAACAATGTGTAATGTTAAAGTTCTTTTATCTGTTTCTATTTCAATTTCGCGCAGACCTACACGATGGCTAACAACACTAGCCGTCCTTAGTTTAGCAGTGAAAGAGGGAAGGCAATTAGTCATAATTACCCACACACCAGCTCTTGGGCAACTTTTATTGTCAACGAAGAGTGGGATTGACCGTTACGTTATAACGTCTCCACGGCTGAAAGGGGCGGGCACATTTGGTGGGACAAGGATTCGAACCCCGGGACTTGCGAATTGCCAGTTGAGCTTCCTTCTCGTGCTTTATCTATGTTTGTAGCAATCCCAAAAATCAATTTAACTTCTGACTTTAGTCGCCCATTCATTTAAAATATTGTAATATACTTACCACACTACAGTTGGAATTGCCATAGTTACGAAAATAAAACATTAGTGACTTCATTAGCTATCTCTTAAACGGTATAA